>NC_092173.1:39876147-40176147 GCF_045791955.1 Oncorhynchus clarkii lewisi | reverse complement strand
TGCAGATGGGTGGAAATATGAGACTCTCAGCCCTCTCTTTTAGCTTATTTTACTGTCTTCCTGTTCCACTTCATTGCCCTCCTCTCCTCTTCTCATCTCCCTCTGTTATGCTCTCCACCTCTTCTCCTCTTCTCATCTCCCTCTGTTATGCTCTCCACCTCTTCTCCTCCTTTCCATCTTTTGACGTTTCAAGTATCTGTGATGAACTTGTATGGCTTTTTAAAGCGTACTGTAAATCAGCGGTAGAGTACTCTTGGGGGATTCTAATTTGTCTGAGAGCAATGGGCATGATTGTCCACTGCCAAAGCCTGATTTACCAAAAAAAAAAAAACGTGTCTGTTTTTGATTCTCAGGTTTATGTCTCTGATTTGAATTACAGTAATCAGTCTCCACACTTTCTCTATCAGACGTCATTATCACCCGAACAATACTGTCAGAAGAAAAGCTCACCCTGGTACCAGACGGGTAATAACAGTCAAGACAAAATTCACAGGAACAAACTGTATGAAAAGATAAGAGGGGCAAAATGTGGTTGTGTTTTGTCATTGTTCCTGATGGTCTAATCTTCTGCTGTCGCACACTGAATCCTCACGTGATGAAATGCGCTTTGTGCCCAATGGAAGAATGTTGCATTTGAAATCCTGACGGGACAGAGATGTGGGATGCTGTATGTGTGCTGCCATGCCTGTCTGTGGAGAGTCCTGTCACATCCTGTAGTAACCTCAGGACCATGGAGCCTGACTGACAAGTGTTCTGCCTGGTCAGCATATCCTGTATCTGTTTACAGCTGCCTGCGGCCTGTCCAGGCCAGGGGCGCTGCTCTGGCCTGGACAGCTGTTAACATCAGGTGTAAACAGCAGTAAATAACGTGTGTGTGTTTGTACTGAATGTTTTGTATAGGCCTAAGTGTGTGCGAGAGTTTGTGGCTGCTCATAAATGCCTCACATTGTTCTCCACTGCAATAGAAAGTCATAAAGGAACCCTAAAGCCGCCCACATACTAGGTTTGGTCTCCTCGGCAATGGCGACACGAACATCCGTGACTCACTCACTCACTCACTCACTCACTCACTCACTCACTCACTCCCTTAAAAGACCTTCAGCTTAAAAAATAATGAGTGTCAGTATTACTGTTTCTCTCTCGAGACGCTGCAGCAACAACAGGCAGTACACACTTCCTCAAAATAGTGAAAATTAATCTAAAGGTAAATTAAAAAAAAAATAAAAAATATTGTTGATTTAATTTAGACGTTTCTGCTGAGGAGATCCATTTAAAACTAAGATGTTTGGTCCAGTATTTCTCAAGATAAAGAATGTGCATGTAAAAACTACTCCTCTCTCATTTAATGGCGGCAAACCCGTCCACAGTTCCCACTCCTACTACTGACCCGTTCAGTACGGGGACATCGGTTCGGGTCTGCATGGTGAACCCGAAACGAATACATCAAAAAATGACCATCACTGGGCCTGTAGGCTAAGCCTACAGTATGCCTCTTGAGTAAATCTGAGCTGAAAGAATATTTCTGTTTAAACAACTAGAGGCCTTCATGTTAAATTTTATATCCATTGTGTGCACAAACAGCGGGGGAAACAAATCACACCAAAACGAACTACAACAACAACCTCTTGTCATTAATATATGCACAAACTGTTTTGACGGGCTTAATGAGGCACTACTCTTGGCTCTTAACCACAGCTGTGTGTGGGTAGGACATTTTTCCACCTCTCTCTCTTTGTTTCAGGTATGGTATACTCTGCAATAATTTGCCCAATTGACCGTGAGCTTTTTAATTGTACCTTGTTTGTGCTGGAGGGGGAGGGAGAAATAGGAAGGAGGGAGGGAGAGACACTGGTTCAAGTCCAAAAGAGAGAGATGTAGAAATATGGGGATGAACTTTAGAGAAAGGGAAGTGAGGAAATGGGAGGTGACATGGTTGTTATCTCTGTGGGAAGGGCCCAATGAGCTGTCAGTGACATCACAATGTTTAAAAACATTGTCTGATATGGCGATTGCATGAACTTTATAAAAAAAATCAAAGGTCATTCACTTTTGACTGCAGTCAACTGCAAGTTTCTGCAATTGCTCTTCACCAACTTCATCCTGCAGCCCTCACCTGCATTGTGGGAGGCTCTATCGTCAACCAGACTTTGTTTTTTTTTGTTTTTTTTGACCCATGCGAACATGACCAAAGAAATATCTGAAACAAGAACCAGCTTTGCCTTGATTCATGTATACAGGAGATATATACTACCATTCAAAAGTTTGGGGTCATTTTGAAATGTCCTTGTTTTTTTTTTTATGAAAAGGAACATTTTTGTCCAATTTAAAATAACATCAAATTGATCAGAAATACAGTGTAGACATTGTTAATGACTATTGTAGCTGGAAACGGCAGATTATTTTTTTAAATATTTTTTTTAATGGAATATCTACATAGGCGTACAGAGGCCCATTCATCAGCAACCATCACTCCTGTGTTCCAATGACACGTTGTTAGCTAATCCAAGTTTAGCATTTTAAAAGGCTAATTGATCATTAGAAAACCCATTTGCAATTATGTTAGCACAGCTGAAAACTGTTCTGATTTAAAGAAGGAATAAAACTGGCCTTTAGACTTCTTGAGTATCTGGAGCATCGGCATTTGTGGGTTCAATTACAGGCTTAAAATGGCCAGAAACAAACCTTTTTTCTGAAACTCGTCAGTCTATTCTTGTTCTGAGAACTTAAGGCTATTCCATGTGAGAAATTGCCAAGAAACTGAAGATCTCGTACAACGCTGTGTACTACTCCCTTCACAGAACAATGCAAACTGTCTCTAACCAGAATAGAAAGAGGAGTGGGAGGCCACGGTGCACAACTGAGCAAGAGGACAAGTACATTAGTGTCTAGTTTGAGAAACAGACGCCTCACAAGTCCTCAACTGGCAGCTTCATTAAATAGTACCCGCAAAACACCAGTCTCAACGTCAAAAGTGAAGAGGCGACTCCGGGATGCTGGCCTTCTAGGCAGAGTTCCTCTGTCCAGTCTCAACGTCAACAGTGCAGAGGTGATTCCGGGATGCTGGTCTTCTAGGCAGAGTTCCTCTGTCCAGTCTCAACGTCAACAGTGAAGAGGCGACTCCGGGATGCTGGCCTTCTAGGCAGAGTTCCTCTGTCCAGTCTCAACGTCAACAGTGCAGAGGTGATTCCGGGATGCTGGTCTTCTAGGCAGAGTTCCTCTGTCCAGTCTCAACGTCAACAGTGAAGAGGCGACTCCGGGATGCTGGTCTTCTAGGCAGAGTTCCTCTGTCCAGTCTCAACGTCAACAGTGCAGAGGTGATTCCGGGATGCTGGTCTTCTAGGCAGAGTTCCTCTGTCCAGTCTCAACGTCAACAGTGCAGAGGTGATTCCGGGATGCTGGTCTTCTAGTCAGAGTTCCTCTGTCCAGTCTCAACGTCAACAGTGAAGAGGTGACTCCGGGATGCTGGTCTTCTAGGCAGAGTTCCTCTGTCCAGTCTCAACGTCAACAGTGAAGAGGCGACTCCGGGATGCTGGTCTTCTAGGCAGAGTTCCTCTGTCCAGTGTCTGTGTTCTTTTGCCCATCTTAATCTTTTCTTTTTATTGGCCAGTCTGAGATGTGGCTTTTTCTTTGCGACTCTGCCTAGAAGGCCAGTGGCTAGTTGTAAAATCTGTCATGATTGATTGTATTGTTACAGGCTCACTATGTGGTTGCGAAAGTCCCATTTTGGGGAGAGATGGCAGTTTTTCTCTCCATAACATTTTAGAAGTTGTCCCTTTTTTTCAGGTTTAGAAGAAGTGGCTGCTAAATTCTAACTCCCATTTGTGTTAGCAAGGCTAGCATACAGAAATGAGTGGTGGTAGTCTGTTGTTTTTAACTGTAATGCAGTAGACTGGTGACAATGACATATGTATTCGGATTCGACATCCATACAAGCATTATACTCATATAGTATGAAATACACATTGTAAACAATATCATATATATATATATATAGGCACATTTTGCTGGGGGGCAATTAAGAGATTTGGGATCTTTGCCCACGCATTACCATGGCACTTCAATTTGTTTAGGTTGAGTTCGATTGACCTTTTTACCGCATGTTGGTTAGACAGAATGTCTGTAAGTCAGACATCTTATGACAGAACAGAGGGTCAGAGGGCACCAAGTCAGAAGTCAAGTCCAACAAATCGGTGCTCCAAGTTCAGCTTGTCAGCAATACTGCAGTTGTTTCCTGGGTCTGTAGAGCATATACATGGAGGATTTGCTCTGCGGAGACACTAAACTAAACACTTCCTGTTTAGTTCCTTTTTATCAGGATGGGCCCTGATGTTGGTGCCAGATAAGGTCACATTATTTAAGTGTGTGTGTGTGTGTGTCTCACGAGCATCATGTGGTCTTTAATCCATATGTGTGTGTGTGAGTACACACACACACACACACACACACACACACACACCAGTCAGTTGTTAATCCAATCATACACACATGATCTGTGCCCTTTGGCAGGAAGCTCCCTATGAAGGGTTCCTAACCCAGAGCTTCATTAAGATTAAATGAGCAGATAAATAGTGTGCACACTAGGCAATGAGACAGCAGGGGTTCTGCCCTAACCAGAAGAGGGGGTGATGGGAATCTGGGTAGAGGGGAAGAAGGAAAGAGGAAGATTGAGATGACAGCTGTTACTGTAAAAATGAAAAAAGAGAGGGCAGAGAGCTGTTACTGTAAGGATGAAAAAAGAGAGCGGGCAGAGAGCTTTTACTGTCAGAATGAAGGGGGGGGGGCAGATGAAAGGTAGAAACACAGGGGGTGATACAAAAAGGTAGAGAGAGAAATAAAAGAACATTATTTGACCTAACTCTGTTTCTTCCTACTATTACCACTGCTAGTGCATGTGGGAAGGACCTCCGATTTTAAAGCATTGTTTTTTACCCTGCTTGTTCTTTGTTCTGTGATGTTTCTCAATGTTTGTTATGTGGTGAAAAGCAGCGGTGCCAGCAGACAGACGGCTCCTTGGCCTGGGGTCTGGCTGAGTTCTGTCTGGCCTGGGGAGACCTGTTGCGGTCTCTCTGAGGGGGGGAATTGTATTGTCCTCCAAAACACAGATTCTATGCTCCATGTATCTCACAACACTTGCAGCTGAACTGATCCCCCCCCCCCCCTCATTATAGATGTTTTGGAGAAAAGCGTGGAGGGGGAGGCCAGTGCCCTCACTAAAGCCAAGACCCTCTACAGATCCTGCACCAATGAGAGTGAGTCTGCTGGTCTGTTTTGTTGGGGTCAATGACATTTTAAGTTAAGACATTTCAGTCAAATGAGTTGTCTACCTTTTTAAACTGTGAGTTAACCTTGGTCACTTCCTGTGTTTGTTTTCTTTTCTCCCACCAGGTCAGATTGAGAAAAGGGGCGGAGCTCCTTTACTAGACATGCTCCCTAATGTATTTGAATGGCCAATGGCAACAGACCACTGGGAGAGTGTCTATGGTAAACTACACTACTCTTCTAGCACTGTGTTTCCTACACCCATTTTTGTTTACCTATCCACAATCCAATCCAATTCAATTGTCCTCTGTCCTCTCCTCCTCTCTCCTCTCCTACTTAGGTGACACATGGAAGTTGGAGGATGCCATTGCCAGACTAAATGAAAAATACGGAACTCATGTCTTGGTTAATTTTTTTATCGGCACTGATGACAAAGACTCCAATTCACACATCATTCATGTAGGTGGCCGTCACATGCACAGAGAGACACCTATACTCCGTCACATGCACAGAGAGACGCCTGTACTCCGTCACGTGCGCAGAGAGACGCCTGTACTCCGTCACGTGCGCAGAGAGACGCCTGTACTCCGTCACGTGCGCAGAGAGACGCCTGTACTCCGTCACGTGCGCAGAGAGACGCCTGTACTCCGTCACGTGCGCAGAGAGACGCCTGTACTCCGTCACGTGCGCAGAGAGACGCCTGTACTCCGTCACGTGCGCAGAGAGACGCCTGTACTCCGTCACGTGCGCAGAGAGACGCCTGTACTCCGTCACGTGCGCAGAGAGACGCCTGTACTCCGTCACGTGCGCAGAGAGACGCCTGTACTCCGTCACGTGCGCAGAGAGACGCCTGTACTCCGTCACATGCGCCCTTTAACCCTCTTGGGTAGGGATTTAGTGTACCTATTTGCTCAAACTACTAAATCTTTTGTATACCTTTTTATATCTAACAGTGTGAGGTATTCACACACTAAACTCTCTGAACCTCCTACATTAGCAGTACGTGCTCTCATTGGTCACATAACCTCTGTTTTTACAGAAACACACACAGATCCGTCTGCATGTATTTACCAGGCATTGTTATTTAGATTTGTTTAACTGGGCAAGTTGATTTAAGAACAAATTCTTATTTTACAATGACTGCCTACACCGGCCAAACGCTAAGCAGGACGACGCTTGGCCAATTGTGCGCCGCCCTATGGGAATGCCCTATTATGTGTCTACGAATGAGCCACTGCTCCCCATTAAAGTATCCTGTTCAGTTTAACAGTCATACCAACTATTAACGATGCAGTTTCTGACCTAATGAGTAATATGGATAGGCTGTATGGTCCGGGTGTTTAGTGAGTGTATTGGCTTTCTCCTGCTGTTGGCTGCTTGTGTCCTGATATATATATTTTCTCTCTCTCTCCTCTCTCCTCTCTCTCTCTTGCCAGTTTGACCAGCAAACCAGCCTTGGCCTCTTATCCAGAGATCACTATAGCTGTACTGGGTCCTATGCAGAGGTAGGCATGTACCCGCTAAGCACATACGCACATTATTTCTCTGTCTGGAGTTGTGGCGGAAATGAGTTCTCTGTACAGGTATGTCTGGGTTTCCTGTTGTTCTGATCACTGGTCCATCCACCCAGAACACACAACGACCCACATCAGCATAGACTTCAAGCCCTCAGCATCAGTTTAGGATAAGATCGGTATCTCTCATTATAGTTACAGTGATGTGAATACAGTATCTCATTATAGTTACAGTGATGTGAATACAGTATCTCTCATTATAGTTAGTGATGTGAATACAGTAGCTCTGTAGTTACAGTGATGTGAATACAGTATCTCTGTAGTTACAGTGATGTGAATACAGTATCTCTGTAGTTACAGTGATGTGAATACAGTATCTCTGTAGTTACAGTGATGTGAATACAGTATCTCTGTAGTTACAGTGATGTGAATACAGTATCTCTCATTGTAGTTACAGTGATGTGAATACAGTATCTCTCATTATAGTTACAGTGACGTGAATACAGTATCTCTCATTATAGTTAGTGATGTGAATACAGTAGCTCTCATTATAGTTAGTGATGTGAATACAGTAGCTCTGTAGTTACAGTGATGTGAATACAGTATCTCTCATTATAGTTACAGTGATGTGAATACAGTATCTCTCATTCTTCCTTAGCTACCCAACTACTTATGACTGCTTTTCCTTTCTGTTGATACTACAATACGTGTTTTTAAGGCGTGTTTCTGTGTGTGTCCTCCCAGCCATGTAGAGCATACAAACAGTTCATGATAGACTTAGCCAAGCTTATCCGCACCGACCGCAGCCTGGTGGTCAACGAGACCCAGATCAGAGAGGAGGTCACCAGGGTCATTGAGCTGGAGAAGGACATCGCCAATGTAAGTTCGACTCCGCTGTTCTAGGAAACACCTGCTTTACTCACGAGCTGCTGTTGTGTTGTAACAAATGACTGTGAAGATGAGTGAGAGATAATGGTGGTCCTCTAGATCAGTGGGCGGGCAACTCCAGTCCTCGAGGGCCTGATTGGGTGTCACCTTTTTCTATCCCTAGCAAACACAGCTGATTTATATTGTATATACTACCGTTCAGAAGTTTGGTGTCACTTAGACATTTCCTTGTTTTTGAAAGAAAAGCACTTTTTTTTTGTCAATTAAAATAACATCAAATTGATCAGAAATACAGTGTAGACATTGTTAATGACTATTGTAGCTGGAAACGGCTGATAAAAAAAAAATTAAGACTATCTACAGAGGCCCATTATCAGCAACCAGCTAATTGATCATTTGAAAACGCGTTTGCAATCATGTTAGCACAGCTGAAATCTGTTGATTTTAAAGGCCACTATTTTTGGTTACTACATGATTCCATATGTGTTATTTCATAGTTTTCATGTCTTCACTATTATTCTACAATGTAGAAAATAGTAAAAATAAATAAAAACCATTGAATGAGTAGGTGCTCTAAAACTTTTGACCTGTGGTATACACATCTACAGTTGAAGTCGGAAGTTTACATACACTGAGGTTGGGGTCATTAAATCTCGTTTACATACTGAGGTTGGAGTCATTAAAACTAGTTTTTCAACCACTCCACTCATTTCTTGTTAACAAACTATATTTTTGGCAAGTCGGTTAGGACATCTACTTTGTGCAAGTCATTTTACCAACAACTGTTTAGACAGATTATTTCACTTCTAATTCACTGTATCACAATTCCAGTGGGTCAGACGTTTACATACACTAAGTTGACTGTGGCTTTAAACAGCTTGGAAAATTCCAGAAAATGTCATGGCTTTAGAAGCTTCTGATGGGCTATTTGACATCATTTGAGTCAATTGGAGGTGTACCTGTGGACTTATTTCAAGGCCTACCTTCAAACTCAGTGCCTCTTTGCTTGACATCGTGGGAAAATCAAAAGAAATCAGCCCAGAACTCAGAAAATAAATTGTAGACCTCTACAAGTCTGCTTCATCCTTGGGAGCAATTTCCAAATACCTGAAGGTACCACGTTCATCTGTACAAACAATAGTACGCAAGTATAAACACCATGGGACCACGCAGCAGTCATACTGCTCAGAAAGGAGACAGAACGCAGTCTCCTAGAGATGAACGTACATTGGTGCAAAAGTGCAAATCAATCCTAGAACAACAGCAAAGGACCTTGTGAAAATGCTGGAGGAAACGGGTACAAAAGTATCTATATCCACAGTAAAACGAGTCCTATATCGACATAACCTGTAAGGCCGCTCAGCAAGGAAGAAGCCACTGCTCCAAAACCGCCATAAAAAAGCCAGACTACGGTTTGCAACTGCACATGGGGACAAGGATCATACTTTTTGTCCACTGATCTGATGAAACAAAAATAGAACTGTTTGGCCATAATGACCATTGTTATGTTTGTAGGAAAAAGGGAGAGGCTTGCAAGCCGAAGAACACCATCCCAACCGTGAAGCACGTGGGTGGCAGCATCATGTTGTGGGTGTGCTTTGCTGCAGTAGGAATTGGTGTACTTCACAGAATAGAAGGCATCATGAGAATGGAAAATTATGTGGATATATTGAAGCAACATCTCAAGACATCAGTCAGGAAGTTAAAGCTTGGTCACAAATTGGTCTTCCAAATGGACAATGACCCCAAGCATACTTCCAAAGTTGTGTCAACATGGCTTAAGGACAACACAGTCAAGGTATTGGAGTGGCCATCACAAAGCCCTGACCCACTGGGTATGTGATGATGGAAATAAAAGCTGAAATAAATCATTCTGTCTGCTATTATTCTGACATTTCACAGTGGTGCTCCTAACTGACCTAAGACAGGGAATTTCTACTAGGATTAAATGTCAGGAATTGTGAATCTGAGTTTAAATGTATTTGGATAAGGTGTATGTTAACTTCTGACTTCAACTATACATACATACATACATACATACATACATACATACATACATACATACATACGTTAGTGTTTACTCCTGTCCTTCCTCATCCTCTCCCATCTATTTCTGATGTCCATCCGGGTTTTGTATTTGCCATATCTTTCAAACTGCTCTTTCACAAACGTTCTTAATCAATATACATTTTACAGCTCTGGTTCTTACCAGTTGGTGTGGTAACCAGGTGCTGCTGGTTCTTACCAGTTGGTGTGGTAACCAGGTGCTGCTGGTTCTTACCAGTTGGTGTGGTAACCAGGTGCTGCTGGTTCTTACCAGTTGGTGTGGTACCCAGGTGCTGCTGGTTCTTACCAGTTGGTGTGGTACCCAGGTGCTGCTGGTTCTTACCAGTTGGTGTGGTACCCAAGCCCTGAGCCCATGTGCTCTTTCTAAACAGATTTGTAACAGGTCCCATTGCTCAGTGCTACACTGCTGCCTTTGACAATAGAACCATCATTTTCTGGTACTGCCATTTACAGTGTAGGGAACCCTTGGCCTCAAAATGCTGTTTGTTGGAGGTCTGTCTGGACCTACACTGCTGTGTGTTTATTGACAGACAGGCATTTATGATGTGTCCAACAGTGCCTGTTGTTGATTAACATACGGTTTATCAACAGGCCACTGATACTCCAGAGGACCGTAACAACCCAGTTCTCCTCTACAACAACATGGAGCTGGGTGTTCTCAATGCGAACTTCAGCCTGGAGGTCGACACACAAGTAAGAGACTGTGTGTGGATGTGCGCGTGCTATGCGTGAGTTTTCTGCTCTGTTAACTATGTCTGATGATGAACCCCTCCTCTCAGGTGTTTGACTGGAGTTACTTCACCAGGAAGATCATGGGGACGGTCGGCATCACTGTGCCTGACACGGAGAGTGTCATCAACTACGCACCAAACTACTTCAGACGACTCAACCCTGTCCTGGCCAAGTACACCAAGAGGTGAGCACATTGACTCAGCCTTGTCCTGGCCAAGTACACCAAGAGGTGAGCACATTGACTCAGCCTTGTCCTAGCCAATTACACTGAGGTAAGAACGTTGAAAAAGACACAGAATTGTGAAGTGATGATAAGCATCAGTTATTCAAACATTCTAGTCTAGTGCATTGTAGCTAGTTGCTGGTGTAGTACATCCATGTTGTTGTTTCCAGAGACCTGCAGAACTACATGGTGTGGCGTTTTGTCATGAACATGGTGGTGGGTTTGAGCAGACAGTACAGAGACACCAGGAAAGCCTTCCGCAAGGTACAGACGCGCCATCTCCTCCTTTTACTCTCCCCTCCGCCTTTCTCTCTACGCCGTCTTCTCTTCCTACATCTCACTATCTCTCTGTGTGTGTGATGTCATCAGTGTGAGCCATGCTGCGTTGTCCCCCTGCAGGCGTTGTACGGTACCACGTCGGAGGCGGCAGTGTGGCGGCAGTGTGCCATCTACGTCAACAACAATATGGACAACGCTGTTGGAAGGCTGTACGTAGAGGAGGCCTTCTCAGGGGAGAGCAAAGAACTGGTGAGGTTAACGAGGTAGTGGGGGGGGGGAGTGTGTGTGTACCCCAGCCCTGTATGTTTTACTTACGATACAGCAGTAGTGAGGTAGTGAATCTTTGTGTGTGCTGAGCAGTGGATATTACTCATCTGTTCTGGTGCTGAGCTCCTCACACACTGTCCACTGTAACACCTGGAGCCCCTGTCCACTGTAACACCTGGAGCCCCTGTAACACCTGGAGC
This sequence comes from Oncorhynchus clarkii lewisi, assembly GCF_045791955.1. Taxonomy (NCBI): domain Eukaryota; kingdom Metazoa; phylum Chordata; class Actinopteri; order Salmoniformes; family Salmonidae; genus Oncorhynchus; species Oncorhynchus clarkii. The sequence goes on along the minus strand of NC_092173.1, from coordinate 40,164,718 downwards.
CCCTGTAACACCTGGAGCCCCTGTAACACCTGGAGCCCCTGTAACACCTGGAGCCCCTGTAACACCTGGAGCCCCTGTAACACCTGGAGCCCCTGTCCACTGTAACACCTGGAGCCCCTGGCCACATGTGGCCTGTCACATGAGTGTGTGTTTTAAATACCACCTGTGTGTGTAGAGGTATCTGATTGCATGGCTGCTCTTTTTAAATGTGTGCCACACTGCCTATTTCCCCTCTTCTGTGTCTTAACTGTCCTGTATGTCCGAATGATTCGCTGTGTGTGTGTGTGTGTTTACATGCATAAGCCTGTTCTGATCACCTGTTGGCTGACACAATAAGGTCTCATACCATTGAGTTAACTCTTACACAAATCATAATCTAAACACGCATATTAGCAATCAAACGTTGAGTCAGCCCCCTCATACATACCCAGCTATTTTAAACTCACGATGACAACCATAACATTTCAATGCTCACGCTAAAGCATTTCTTTCTTTAACATTCTGAAAGGAGACATCTATCACGTTCTGTTTCAGAGGAACCTGGTCTGAGATCCACTGGTGAAATTATCAGTACATGCTGATCTGCGTGTGTGTGTGTGTGTGTTAGATGGAAGAGATGATCTCTGTGATCCGCGAGGTGTTCATCAGTAACTTAGACCACCTAAGATGGATGGATGTCGAGACCAAGAAGGCTGCTGAGGAGAAGGTGAGACTCACCTGCCGATGATTTCCACCTGTCGACCTCGAGCTGATCTTTTTACCTGTCTCTGTATTACCTGTCTGTCTCTCTTCTACCTGTCTCTCCTCTGTCTCTTGTCTCTTCTACCTGTCTCTTCTAACTGTCTCTTCTCTGTCTTGTTTTACCGGTCTCTCTTCTGCCTGTCTGTCTCTCTTCTGCCTGTCTGTCTCTCTTCTGCCTGTCTGTCTCTCTTCTGCCTGTCTGCCTCTGTTTTACCGGTCTCTCTTCTACCTGTCTGTCTCTTCTACTCTGTGTCATTATCACCCTCAAACTCTCCAATACTCTATAGGCACAAGCTATCCGAGAGCGGATTGGCTACTCCAACAACATCAAGAATGACACCTACCTGAATAACGAGTATAGAAATGTGAGTGTTGAAAGATCATAATGCATTTCATCAGTGGATGTGATACAGTGGACACAGGGTTCAAACTATCATATTTGACACCAATGTGTTTGTGTGTTGGTGTTAGTTGAGCTACAGTGCAGAGGAGTACTTTGAGAATATCCTCCAGAACCTGGACTACGTACAGAAGAAACGTCTGAGGAAGCTACGGGTCAAAGTCAACAAAGAAGAGTAAGATCCTCCCTTTCCAAAACCCATTGTCAGCGCTGGCTAAGATAGCAGCCACGGCGCTAAGATTAGACTAGTTATTAACTTCTGTTGGAAAATTAATGGAAGAGTTCATAATTAATGTGAAACATCTTCCCATCTCATCACCAGATGGGTAACGGGAGCAGCCATTGTCAATGCTTTCTACTCTTCAAGCAAAAACCAAATAGGTAACAGAATCCTCTCTACCGTCTCCTCCCGTCGCCTCTACCGTCTCCTCCCGTCGCCTCTACCGTCTCCTCCCGTCGCCTCTACCGTCTCCTCCCGTCGCCTCTACCGTCTCCTCCCGTCGCCTCTACCGTCTCCTCCCGTCACCTCTACCGTCTCCTCCCGTCGCCTCTACCGTCTCCTCCCGTCGCCTCTACCGTCTCCTCCCGTCGCCTCTACCGTCTCCTCCCGTCGCCTCTACCGTCTCCTCCCGTCGCCTCTACCGTCTCCTCCCGTCGCCTCTACCGTCTCCTCCCGTCGCCTCTACCGTCTCCTCCCGTCGCCTCTACCGTCGCCTCTACCGTCGCCTCTACCGTCGCCTCTACCGTCGCCTCTACCGTCGCCTCCCGTCGCCTCTACCGTCTCCTCTACCGTCTCCTCCCGTCGCCTCTACCGTCTCCTCCCGTCGCCTCTACCGTCTCCTCCCGTCGCCTCTACTGTCACATCACGTCTACTTGCTTCTCCCATCACCTCTACTGTCACATCACCTCTACTGTCTCCTCCCATCACCTCTACTGTCTCCTTCTACTGTCACATCACTTCTACTGTCTCCTCCCATCACCTCTACTGTCACATCACCTCTACTGTCTCCTTCTACTGTCACATTACTTCTACTGTCCCATCATCTCTACTGTCACGTCACTTCTACTGCCTCCTCCCATCACCACCTCTACTGTCACCTCTACTGTCTCTCCCATCTCTGTCACCTCTACTGTCTCCTCCCGTCACCTCTACTGTCTCCTCTACTGTCACATCACCTCTACTGTCTCCTTCCATCACCTCTACTGTCACATCACCTCTACCGGCTCCTCCCATCATTTCTACTGTCATGTCACCTCCACTGTCTCCTCCCGTCACCTACTGTCTCCTCCCGTCACCTCTACTGTCTCCTCACATAATTTCTGATATGCTCTCAGTGTTTCCAGCAGGCATCCTCCAGCCTCCGTTCTTTGGTAAAGGCCAGACCAAGTCTCTGAATTTTGGAGGTATCGGCATGGTGATCGGACATGAGATCACTCACGGGTTTGATGACAACGGTAAGAGACTGTGCACATACAATTAGCTTCATAAGAATTGACAGTCCAATTTGAAAGTGTCGTTTTATGACGTGTGTACTAGCTGGTCAGCTGTCCGTAACAGTTTGTTTGTCCGGTTGCCAGGTCGTAACTACAATAAAGATGGTGACCTGAAGGAATGGTGGACGCCAAGCTCCACCCAGAACTTTGTGAATCTGTCCAAGTGCATTGTGGACCAGTATGGAAGCTTCTCCTGGGACCTGGCCAACGGACTGAATGTATGTTGTCCTCTCCTGTCCCTTTTCTCTGCATCGGTTTCCTCTTTTCTCCTCTCTTTCCCAGGAAATGTGCACTGGGTTCACATCAAATTGTATTTGTCACATGCGCCGAATACAACCTTACCATGAAATGCTTACTTACAAGCCCTTAACCAACAATGCAGTTCATGAAGTAGAGTTAAGACACCTTTTAACTTGAGATTATTTAGTAAAAATTAACACACAATAAAATAACAATAACGAGGCCATATACAGGGGGTACCGGTACAGAGTCAATGTGGAGGCTATATACAGGGGGTACCGGTAGAGAGTCAATGTGGAGGATATATACAGGGGGTACCGGTACAGAGTCAATGTGGAGGCTATATACAGGGGGTACCGGTACAGAGTCAATGTGGAGGCTATATACAGGGGGTACCGGTACCGAGTCAATCTGGAGGCTATATACAGGGGGTACCGGTACAGAGTCAATGTGGCGGCTATATACAGGGGGTACCGGTACAGTCAATGTGGAGGCTATATACAGGGGGTACAGAGTCAATGTGGAGGCTATATACAGGGGGTACCGGTACAGAGTCAATGTGGAGGCTATATACAGGGGGTACCGGTACAGTCAATGTGGAGGCTATATACAGGGGGTACCGGTACAGAGTCAATGTGGAGGCTATATACAGGGGGTACCGGTACAGAGTCAATGTGGAGGCTATATACAGGGGGTACCGGTACAGAGTCAATGTGGAGGATATATACAGGGGGTAACTGTACAGAGTCAATGTGGAGGATATATACAGGGGGTACCGGTACAGAGTCAATGTGGAGGATATATACAGGGGGTACCGGTACAGAGTCAATGTGGAGCCTATATACAGGGGGTACCGGTACAGAGTCAATGTGGAGCCTATATACAGGGGGTACTGGTACAGAGTCAATGTGGAGGCTATATACAGGGGGTAACTGTACAGAGTCAATGTGGAGGATATATACAGAGGGTAACTGTACAATGTGGAGGATATATACAGGGGTTACCGGTACAGAGTCAATGTGGAGGCTATATACAGGGGGTATCGGTACAGAGTCAATGTGGAGGCTATATAGAGGGGGTACCGGTACAGAGTCAATGTGGGGTGGCGCCTGTGTGTCAATGCACATAATCTGGGTGGTCATAGTCACTTCACCCCTACCTACATGTACAAATGACCTCAACTAGCCTGTACCCCTGCACACTGACTCAGTACCGGTACCCCCTGTATATGGCCTCCGCATTGACTCTGTACAGTTACCCCCTGTATATGGCCTCCACATTGACTCTGTACAGTTACCCCCTGTATATATCCTCCACATTGACTCTGTACAGTTACCCCCTGTATATAGCCTCCACATTGACTCTGTACCGTAATACCCTGTATATAGCCTCCACATTGACTCTGTACCGGTACCCCCTGTATATAGCCTCCACATTGACTCTGTACAGTTACCCCCTGTATATAGCCTCCACATTGACTCTGTACAGTTACCCCCTGTATATAGCCTCCACATTGACTCTGTACCGGTACCCCCTGTATATAGCCTCCACATTGACTCTGTACTGTTACCCCCTGTATATAGTCTCCACATTGACTCTGTACCGGTACTCCCTGTATTTAGTCTCCACATTGACACTGTACTTGTACCCCCTGTATATAGCCTCCGCATTGACTCTGTACAGTTACCCCCTGTATATAGCCTCCACATTGACTCTGTACAGTTACCCCCTGTATATAGTCTCCACATTGACTCTGTACCGGTACTCCCTGTATTTAGTCTCCACATTGACACTGTACTGGTACCCCCTGTATATAGCCTCCACATTGACTCTGTACCGTAATACCCTGTATATAGTCTCCACATTGACTCTGTACAGTTACCCCCTGTATATAGCCTCCACATTGACTCTGTACCGTAATACCCTGTATATAGCCTCATGTTATTGTATTATTTTTTTACTGTAGTTTATTTGGTAAATATTTTCTTAACCAACAGTGCAGTTCAAGAGTTAAGGGCTTGTAAGTAAGCATTTCACTTGTTGTATGCGGCGCATGTGACAAAGTTTGATTTGATACCCCAAAGACATGCATTTTTTTTAGAGGGTATGAGTTTTGCCATGCTCCCATAAAATTGCAGAACTATGTAAAAAAAATTACAGCACGTTCTGTAACGGTTTACCCGATATGGATGAAAATAGCCTCAAATTAAAGCTGACAGTCTGCATTTAGTCATTGTATCATTTAAAATCCAAAGTGCTGGAGTACAGAGCCAAAACAACAACAAATGTTTCAGACTGTATTGATCTGGATGTTTTTGTTTTCTGTAAGCAGCTCAATGGAAATAACACTCTGGGAGAGAACATTGCAGACAACGGCGGGATTCGCCAGTCGTACCAGGTAGGAATGCAGAAAGACAAAGATTTTACACAAGGGGAAAAAAACACAATCTGTGGAAAACAAATCAAGGAGTTTGAATACTTTCTGAAGGCACTGTAGATGGGTACTTCAATAGCCTTTAATACTTTACATTAGATAGACAGGTACTTTAATACTTTACATTAGATAGACAGGTACTTCAATAGCCTTTAATACTTTACATTAGATAGACAGGTACTTCAATACTTTACATTAGATAGACAGGTACTTTAATAGCCTTTAATACTTTACATTAGATAGACAGGTACTTCAATACTTTACATTAGATAGACAGGTACTTCAATAGCCTTTAATACTCTACATTAGATAGACAGGTACTTCAATACTTTACATTAGATAGACAGGTACTTCAATAGCCTTTAATACTTTACATTAGATAGACAGGTACTTTAATACTTTACATTAGATAGACAGGTACTTCAATACTTTACATTAGATAGACAGGTACTTTAATAGCCTTTAATACTTTACATTAGATAGACAGGTACTTCAATAGCCTTTAGTACTTTGCATTAGATAGACAGGTACTTTAATACTTTACATTAGATAGACAGGTACTTCAATACTTTACATTAGATAGACAGGTACTTTAATAGCCTTTAATACTTTACATTAGATAGACAGGTACTTCAATAGCCTTTAGTACTTTACATTAGATAGACAGGTACTTTAGTACTTTACATTAGATAGACAGGTACTTTAATACTTTACATTAGATAGACAGGTACTTCAATACTTTACATTAGATAGACAGGTACTTTAATAGCCTTTAATACTTTACATTAGATAGACAGGTACTTCAATAGCCTTTAGTACTTTACATTAGATAGACAGGTACTTTAATACTTTACATTAGATAGACAGGTACTTCAATACTTTACATTAGATAGACAGGTACTTTAATAGCCTTTAATACTTTACATTAGATAGACAGGTACTTCAATAGCATTTAATACTTTACATTAGATAGACAGGTACTTCAATAGCCTTTAGTACTTTACATTAGATAGACAGGTACTTCAATAGCCTTTAGTACTTTACATTAGATAGACAGGTACTTTAATACTTTACATTAGATAGACAGGTACTTTAGTACTTTACATTAGATAGACAGGTACTCTAATACTTTACATTAGATAGACAGGTACTCTAATACTTTACATTAGATAGACAGGTACTCTAATACTTTACATTAGATAGACAGGTACTCTAATACTTTGCATTAGATAGACAGGTACTTTAATACTTTACATTAGATAGACAGGTACTTTAATACTTTACATTAGATAGACAGGTACTTTAATACTTTACATTAGATAGACAGGTACTTTAATACTTTACATTAGATAGACAGGTACTCTAATACTTTACATTAGATAGACAGGTACTTTAATACTTTACATTAGATAGACAGGTACTTTAGTACTTTACATTAGATAGACAGGTACTTCAATAGGCTTTAATACTTTACATTAGATATACAGGTACTCTAATACTTTACATTAGATAGACAGGTACTTTAATACTTTACATTAGATAGACAGGTACTTTAATACTTTACATTAGATAGACAGGTACTCTAATACTTTACATTAGATAGACAGGTACTCTAATACTTTACATTAGATAGACAGGTACTCTAATACTTTACATTAGATAGACAGGTACTCTAATACTTTACATTAGATAGACAGGTACTTCAATACTTTACATTAGATAGACAGGTACTTTAATAGCCTTTAGTACTTTACGTTAGATAGACAGGTACTTCAATAGCCTTTAGTACTTTACATTAGATAGACAGGTACTTTAATACTTTACATTAGATAGACAGGTACTTTAGTACTTTACATTAGATAGACAGGTACTTCAATAGGCTTTAATACTTTACATTAGATAGACAGGTACTCTAATACTTTACATTAGATAGACAGGTACTTTAATACTTTACATTAGATAGACAGGTACTTTAATACTTTACATTAGATAGACATGTACTCTAATACTTTACATTAGATAGACAGGTACTCTAATACTTTACATTAGATAGACAGGTACTCTAATACTTTACATTAGATAGACAGGTACTTTAATACTTTACATTAGATAGACAGGTACTTTAATACTTTACATTAGATAGACCGGTGCTTTAATACTTTACATTAGATAGACAGGTACTTCAATAGGCTTTAATACTTTACATTAGATAGACAGGTACTTCAATAGCCTTTAATACTTTACATTAGATAGACAGGTACTTCAATAGGCTTTAATACTTTACATTAGATAGACAGGTACTTCAATAGCCTTTAATACTTTACATTAGATAGACAGGTACTTCAATAGCCTTTAGTACTTTAAATTAGATAGACAGGTACTTCAATAGCCTTTAGTACTTTACATTAGATAGACAGGTACTTCAATACTTTACATTAGATAGACAGGTACTTTAATAGCATTTAATACTTTACATTAGATAGACAGGTACTTCAATAGCCTTTAGTACTTTACATTAGATATACAGGTACTTCAATAGCCTTTAGTACTTTACATTAGATAGACAGGTACTTTAATACTTTACATTAGATAGACAGGTACTTTAGTACTTTACATTAGATAGACAGGTACTTCAATAGGCTTTAATACTTTACATTAGATAGACAGGTACTCTAATACTTTACATTAGATAGACAGGTACTTTAATACTTTACATTAGATAGACAGGTACTCTAATACTTTACATTAGATAGACAGGTACTCTAATACTTTACATTAGATAGACAGGTACTCTAATACTTTACATTAGATAGACAGGTACTCTAATACTTTACATTAGATAGACAGGTACTTTAGTACTTTACATTAGATAGACAGGTACTTCAATAGGCTTTAATACTTTACATTAGATAGACAGGTACTCTAATACTTTACATTAGATAGACAGGTACTTTAATACTTTACATTAGATAGACAGGTACTCTAATACTTTACATTAGATAGACAGGTACTTTAATACTTTACATTAGATAGACAGGTACTTTAATACTTTACATTAGATAGACAGGTACTTTAATACTTTACATTAGATAGACAGGTACTTTAATACTTTACATTAGATAGACAGGTACTCTAATACTTTACATTAGATAGACAGGTACTTTAGTACTTTACATTAGATAGACAGGTACTTCAATAGGCTTTACTACTTTACATTAGATATACAGGTACTCTAATACTTTACATTAGATAGACAGGTACTTTAATACTTTACATTAGATAGACAGGTACTCTAATACTTTACATTAGATAGACAGGTACTCTAATACTTTACATTAGATAGACAGGTACTTCAATACTTTACATTAGATAGACAGGTACTTTAATAGCCTTTAGTACTTTACATTAGATAGACAGGTACTTCAATAGCCTTTAGTACTTTACATTAGATATACAGGTACTCTAATACTTTACATTAGATAGACAGGTACTTTAGTACTTTACATTAGATAGACAGGTACTTCAATAGGCTTTAATACTTTACATTAGATATACAGGTACTCTAATACTTTACATTAGATAGACAGGTACTTTAATACTTTACATTAGATAGACAGGTACTTTAATACTTTACATTAGATAGACAGGTACTCTAATTCTTTACATTAGATAGACAGGTACTCTAATACTTTACATTAGATAGACAGGTACTCTAATACTTTACATTAGATAGACAGGTACTCTAATACTTTACATTAGATAGACAGGTACTTCAATACTTTACATTAGATAGACAGGTACTTTAATAGCCTTTAGTACTTTACATTAGATAGACAGGTACTTCAATAGGCTTTAATACTTTACATTAGATAGACAGGTACTTCAATAGCCTTTAATACTTTACATTAGATAGACAGGTACTTCAATAGCCTTTAATACTTTACATTAGATAGACAGGTACTTCAATACTTTACATTAGATAGACAGGTACTTTAATACTTTACATTAGATAGACAGGTACTTCAATACTTTACATTAGATAGACAGGTACTTTAATACTTTACATTAGATAGACAGGTACTCTAATACTTTACATTAGATAGACAGGTACTTCAATAGGCTTTAATACTTTACATTAGATAGACAGGTACTTTAATACTTTACATTAGATAGACAGGTACTCTAATACTTTACATTAGATAGACAGTTACTCTAATACTTTACATTAGATAGACAGGTACTTTATTGGACTTTAATACTTTAAGATACTTTATTAGATTTTACTTTATGATAGATGCACACTGTCAACAGTTTTTATTCAACACTATTATAAAACATCAAATGTGCTTCTCCCTACTTCCACTGCAGCTGCACTGAATCAGTAACCAAGTGTATCGATGCCCTGCATTTATATTATTATTAGCAACTCGTTGTCTATTTTATATCAAGGAATATTTCACTTTCGCTGGTCATAGGAACAACATGAATTTGTGCATGAAGCTGATGCGGTTTGACTTGAGTTTCACCATCAGGTGTAAGACGGTGCCCCCTCTCTCTCTGGTCAGTCTCACCGTAGGACAGGAAGGATAGAACAGGGACCATGAGAGGCAGACCCTCTGCTGCTCTCTCCCTCCGCTGAGACTAATGTCGTATTCAAAACGAAAAAAAAGAAAACGAGATCCGAGTGCGGAATTTTTTTTCTTCTCCAATGGCCATCCAACTCGGAAACGTGGGTGTCTTTCTAGAGCTACGACTTTCCGATCAGAAGATCACTGACGTCATGATCTGACCTCGAAAGCATTATGACCTTGACACTTACTGCTTACCAACAGACACCGGGAGACATATCCACCTTTCAGCAGGACAATAACGGTATACTGTATACCGGGGTATTTGGAAATACTCACAGGATGCTTTTTTCAATACCATCAAAACTATTTTGAAGCTTTTCAATACATTTTTATATTTGTAGCTACTTTTTAAGGAAATACTTGCAGTCAACTTGTGCAATATGTTAGCATTTACAGCAGATTTCATTTATTTTACGTGATGAATCTTGCAGTAGTTCCCCAGAACATTTGTAAATAGCACAATGGGAGAAAGTGGGAGCCGTGGGGTCCAGCTGTGCATTGACAGGGGTCGCATTTATATTGCTATATATATCTTTTTCCCTCAAGAATGATCAGGGATGTGCAACTATAGTTTTCCTTCACAGAAAATACATCATTATTGCAACACATTCCTCAGAAAAAGGCTTCATTTTCATCAGATGACAACAGAAGTGCTATTTGTCTGGCGGGAACGCAAATAAATGAGCTTACAATGAAAAGGTGAGTGTCGCAGTGGTCTAAGGCACTGCATCTCAGTGCAAGAGGCATCACTACAGTCCCTGGTTCGATTCCAGGCTGTATCACATCCAGCCGTGATTGGGAATCCCATAGGGCGGCGCACAATTGGCCCAGCTTTGTCCGGGTTTGGCCGAGGTAGGCCGTCATTGTAAAGAATTTGTTCTTAATTGACTTGCCTAGTTAAATAAAACAATTTTAAATTCAGCGATGCATGGCCATCATATTTCTAATAGAAAGAATGTAGCCAGCTTCATTTCCTAATGTTTTGCTTATTGGTAATCTTGCATTTTACTGGAGAAAGGTAGGCTGGCTACAGCGAGAAAAGTAAACAAGAAAAGTAGCTCCACTTCAGTCAGTGCTGTCTGCTGATAGAATGATGGAGAACAGTAGCTCCACATCAGTGATAGAGCTGTCTGCTGATAGAATGATGGAGAACAGTAGCTCCACATCAGTCAGTGCTGTCTGCTGATAGAATGATGGACAACAGTAGCTCCACATCAGTCAGAGAGCTGTCTGCTGATAGAATGATGGACAACAGTAGCTCCACATCAGTCAGAGAGCTGTCTGCTGATAGAATGATGGACAACAGTAGCTCCACATCAGTCAGTGCTGTCTGCTGATAGAATGATGGACAACAGTAGCTCCACATCAGTCAGTGCTGTCTGCTGATAGAATGATGGACAACAGTAGCTCCACATCAGTCAGAGAGCTGTCTGCTGATAGAATGATGGAGAACAGTAGCTCCACATCAGTGATAGAGCTGTCTGCTGATAGAATGATGGACAACAGTAGCTCCACATCAGTCAGTGCTGTCTGCTGATAGAATGATGGACAACAGTAGCTCCACATCAGTCAGAGAGCTGTCTGCTGATAGAATGATGGACAACAGTAGCTCCACATCAGTCAGAGAGCTGTCTGCTGATAGAATGATGGACAACAGTAGCTCCACATCAGGCAGTGCTGTCTGCTGATAGAATGATGGAGAACAGTAGCTCCACATCAGTCAGTGCTGTCTGCTGATAGAATGATGGAGAACAGTAGCTCCACATCAGTCAGTGCTGTCTGCTGATAAAATGCCCATTTGTGAATTCTCATCCAAGTGGAGAAGTGCAACTGAATAACTAAATGCGAACTAAAGAACTAAATCATTTTTAATCTGCGTTTACAAAACGTAGCAAGAAATTGAAAATGCATAAGAAATATTTATCCTGCGTGAAAAAATGCACAATTCTGCATTTAATGTGACCCCTAAGTTTATCTTGCTAGTTATCTAGTGGCTGAATTAATAAGGTGACAGGACATCATATAGTGTTGGCTTTCTGCCGTGTTTGAGAAGGTAAAGCCCTTTGGATGAGTTATCTGTACAGCTGCCACTGCTATCTTTTGATTTCTCCTATCTGTTCTCGGCTGGACTGCTCTTCCCCCCTCCTCTTTGAGCAGAGCAGGCAGACCCAGCGAGTCCAGGCTCCACACAGGCACAGCATGTACACATGCTGCTCCAGAGCCAGTACTGTTCTTCCTTCAGAAAAGCAAAACATTTACAAGTGAATGTCTACCGTTCACATTCACTTATAAATGTCCTAACTCACCAAAGATTATATTCGGTAGCTCCTACCTATACATGTATAACTTTATGAGCTGGATTGCCTGTCTTGGCAATTTGTTTATTTTTGTTTGCACTTGTTAGCATAGTTAGCTATTACTTGTTCTGATAATAGACGCCCAGTGAACTTTTTTGTGGGTGGTTTTACGTCCCCTTGTGGACTACGCCGGCAATACTCTAAATCCCAGGATAAGAGCAGGACGGCATGAAGATTTTAACATCTTCATAGCACCCAACCCTACCTAAAACACAAGGCCAAATATACACTGGAGTTGCTAACCAAGATTCCTGAGTTAGTTTTGAATTAAATCAGCTTAAATCTATGGCAAGACTTAAATGCCTGTCTAGCAATGATCAACAACCAACTTGAGAGCTTGAAGAATAAATGTGCAAATATTGTACAATCCAGGTGTTCAAAGCTTTGAGATTTACCCAGAAAGACTCCCAGCTGTAATCGCTGCCAAAGATGATTCTATCAAGAATTGACTCTGGTTTGAATCATGTATTTAATCCAGATATATTCGTTTTATTTTTCATTTTTTTTGTTCGAATTTGTCTTCCACTTTGACTTCACAGGGTATTTTGTGTAGATCGTTGACCAAAAAATACTATTTTAATCCCACTTTGCAACACAACAAACTTTTGAAAAAGTTGAGTGTGAATGCTTTCTGAAGGCAATGTATTTATTGTAAAGTATTAAAGGCTAATAAAGTACCTATGTGTCTTTCCTGAAGGCAAAGTGGCGTTGTTGATTTCAGGCCTATTGTACCCAGTAATACTGTATGTGCGGAAGCTCAGAGAGGATGAGTGTAAAATAAGTCTCTGTTATATACTCAGATTGAAGTGGGGTTGTAATGATTTCAGGCCAGAGAGAGGATGGAATGATTTCAGGCCAGAGAGAGGATGGAATGATTTCAGGCCAGAGAGAGGATGGAATGATTTCAGGCCAGAGAGAGGATGTAAGTGGTGGTGTTATGATTTCAGGCCTACCTTAACTATGTGGAGAAGAATGGTAATGAGCCTCTCCTGCCTGGAATAAACCTCAACCATCAACAACTCTTCTTTCTCAACTTCGCTCAGGTCAGACTGGATGGATAAGTGCATGGATGGATGGATAAGTGCATGGATGGATGGATAAGTGCATGGATGGATGGATAAGTGCATGGATGGATGGATAAGTGCATGGATGGATGGATAAGTGCATGGATGGATGGATGGATAAGTGCATGGATGGATGGATGGATAAGTGCATGGATGGATGGATGGATAAGTGCATGGATGGATGGTTAAGGGGAATAATGGATGTCACTCCCTATCACACTCCTGTCTCTTCCTCCAGGTGTGGTGTGGAACACATCGGCCACAACAAGCTGTCAACTCCATCAAAGTAGATGTACACAGTCCAGGGAAGTTCAGGTACGATCTCTCATTCCTCTCCTGTATCACTCAATGCCACTTCCTCTTCCACTAACCCCATCTCTCCTCATATTAACTCTTGGTGGCCCTCCGTGTCTCTGGTTTACCTTATTTAATTTGAATGAGTGTGATTTAGACCTGGGACACCAGGTGTGGGGATTGCCTTGTCATTCTGGCCACTGATTACCATTTCCTGTTTCCTGTTCAGGGTCCTGGGGTCCCTCCAGAACTTCCCTGAGTTTGCCAAGGCCTTCAACTGTCCCAAGAACAGCTACATGGTGCCGGACAGTATCTGCCGAGTCTGGTGATACTGTAGTCTTGACACTAGCCTACCCTGAGGCTGGTAGGGGGTGAGAGGTGGGCTTGTGTCCTCTTTCCCTTCCTAACCACCTCACCTTTCCCCTGTTAGAGCACTAGTCTGGAACAGGGGTATGTTCTATGTTCCCTGCAGGGTGGACCAGGACTGCTACACTGACTGTACAGAACAAACAGATTCAATGGACTACAGAGTGCTGTTCATAGCCAGCTCCCAGACTCTTCACCAGATCAGCAGGGTCACTGCTTTCCACGGGATACAGTCACGTCAATTCAATCTTTTTTTTGTGTGTTTGAAAATGTACTTTTCAATTCTACTTTTTTCCCCCGCTGCATTTCAATCATGACAAATAATTATTTTTGTATACAAAATGTGAGACTAATTTGAGCATCTTGAACAACAGACAAATATCCACTTATTCTAAACTGCAGCTCTGTTTGTCCAAAATGCTATTTGTTTTACACTATGAGGTGGGCCTCAATATAAACCAAAAATATACTGTATAATCAATACATTATAGATGAATATACATTGACAGTAATCAATAGTCACACTTGGGGGGATTGTATTTGATTGTATATTTAAGAAAATCACATTTTATTTTACTGAATATACACCAATGAGTATAACAAGAATTTCATAAATGTTTTTTCTGTATATGTTAATGTTTCTAAATGGATGCCAACTATGTCTATAAGCACCAAACATTTAAGTTGTTGCCTTGGAATCAGTTGGGCGACTTAGCTGGTCAGGAATTGACATACATCAAACATATTGCGATTTTTATTTTACAGCAAGAATGTGACCTTGATTCAAACTGCTCTGTCCAGCAGAGGAGGCTGGTGGGAGGAGCTATAGAAGGACGGTCTCATTACAGTGGCTGGAATGGAACCAATGGAATGGTACCAAACAAATGGAACCAATGGAATGGTACCAAACAAATGGAACCAATGGAATGGTACCAAACAAATGGAACCAATGGAATGGTACCAAACAAATGGAACCAATGGAATGGTACCAAACAAATGGAACCAACGCGTTTCACTCCGTTTCTTTGAATTCCATTCCAACCGTTACAATGAGCCCGTCCTCTTATAGGTACTTCCACCAGCCTCCTCTGGTGTTCAGTATGTGTGTGTTTTTGTCTTTTTGATGTGTGTTTTTTTTATCCGGATGTAACCACTACATTTTTCAACAAACTGATGAAGCCTTGCATGAACCATGGTGCTACTGCTGTTTTGTGTGTGTGTGTGTGTGTGGGGGGGGGGGGGGCTGAGGAAGTCAGGTTTGTAGCTGGACCCCCTCCCCCCCCACACACTGTTTACGCCAAAGATTTTTAAGTCTGAAATATTTTCCTGACTTAAAAATGTGCCACAAATAACCTCTTCTTTCTCCCTCTCTTTATATTCATTTTCACACACAGACACGGCAAACAAAACCTGTTGTCCTTGTTGATTTTCAGCATTATCACGGTGTCTTTAAGGTACAGAAGTAACTAAGTGTTAAGTTGTTTGTCTCTTTTATTCCTTTCTGGGAGAAGCAGATTTAATATTTGCGCCTGTTAAGATGTTTGGTAAGTCCTGGTTTGAAACACACTATCCTTTTAGATCCTCCATGTAAAGGGAAATGAGGTTCAGTCCACAATGTGTCATGGGACTCAAAACATACCATTTCTCAAAAATGCCACCCGTTTATGTTGCCATGTTTTCTGTGTGTATGTTTTCCCTCCTACACATACACACAACCATCTCACCTGTAGAAGGATAGACGGATATACCTCAGTTGCCTGTATTTACATACTTTGTAATAAAAAAAATCCTTAAAGAGAATGTGGTATGTTTCAGACGTATTCTTTGTGTGGTATAGAGTACATGATAGAGATATGGAGGGAGAGGGTGTGTCATTGTGCCTCCAGGGTCTATCTGAGATGACAACCAGTGGATGGATGTGTGCAGCCAGGCAACAGTTTTCCTTGGCTTTTTCCTAATTGCTGAGACAACCCAGCTCTGTGAGATCCAACACTGATCTTTTCTATATGTCAATGTGCTACTACCTCATGTGTTTGGTTGAGGAGGTCCTATATGATTTAAAGCAGAGCTACTTCTTCCTTCCCTGGGGCGGGCTGGCTCTCATCCACCTCTTCTGGTTGGTTTTGAGCTGGCAAACCAGGTGTGTGTACAGAGCCCTTAGCCAATCAGTGACAATAGTTCAGAAACCAAACATGTCAGGAAGGGACAAACAGAATCCAGCAGGACTGTGACTGTCAAGAAGTCATTCCTCAACTGAACACACAAACTGTTATACCATCCCATTTTGCCAACAGTCACAATAAGATCGATGTGTTATACCATTGACATAAGTCATTGGTTTTGGCTTGATTGTGACATAAGTTGATCATTTAAGTCCCAGGGAGAGTAATGACTCTAGGACGGTGTCTCTCCACAACTCAAGTTGTTCCCCATTGACAGACACTAGGTGAGTGTTTTCAGGGTGTTTTGGCTGCGTTGATGGACCTGGGTCATGTGTGCAACGTCTGAGCAGGGGACATCAACCAATGGTTGCATGACATGTCATCGACTGACAGATTGCTGTAACTTTCTGATGTGGTTAGCGGCAGTTACAATACCTATCCAGGCGTGGTAAGATCTGGCATGCGTCAGCAACACCTGGGCAGAGGAACGCGCCCTCCCTCCCCTGAGCCTGGTTGGTGGAGAGAGTATCTGCGGTATCTTAATGGCCGCCCCGGGGACATGTTAAATATACCCCACACTGTCCTGCACCTGATTAGAAGCACATTTGTTGGCACTCAGGAGACAGCCTGCAGAGAGAGATACTGACACATGAGAGGGAGAGGGGAGAGAGGGGGAGAGAGAGGCTTACAGAGAGGCTTACTGAGAGGGAGAGAGAGGCTTACTGAGAGGAGGGAGGGAGAGAGAAGCTTACTGAGAGAGGAGAGAGAGGCTTACTGAGAGAGGAGAGAGGCTTACTGAGAGAGGAGAGAGGCTTACTGAGAGGGGAGAGAGGCTTACTGAGAGGAGGGAGGGAGAGAGAAGCTTAGGCTTACTGAGAGGAGGGAGAGCTAGGCTTACTGAGAGGAGGGAGAGCGAGGCTTACTGAGAGGGAGAGCGGCTTACTGAGAGAGAGAGAGAGAAGCTTAGGCTTACTGAGAGGAGGGAGAGCTAGGCTTACTGAGAGGAGGGGGAGAGAGGCTTACTGAGAGGAGGGAGGGAGAGAGAAGCTTAGGCTTAATTAGAGGAGGGAGAGAGAGAGAGAGAAGCTTACTGAGAGAGAGAAGCTTACTGATAGAGAGAGAGGCTTACTGAGAGGAGGGAGGGAGAGAGAAGCTTACTGAGAGAGGAGAGAGAGGCTTACTGAGAGAGGAGAGAGGCTTACTGAGAGAGGAGAGAGGCTTACTGAGAGGGGAGAGAGGCTTACTGAGAGGAGGGAGGGAGAGAGAAGCTTAGGCTTACTGAGAGGAGGGAGAGCTAGGCTTACTGAGAGGAGGGAGAGCGAGGCTTACTGAGAGGGAGAGCGGCTTACTGAGAGAGAGGGAGAGAGAGAAGCTTAGGCTTACTGAGAGGAGGGAGAGCTAGGCTTACTGAGAGGGGGAGAGAGACTTACTGAGAGGAGGGAGGGAGAGAGAAGCTTAGGCTTACTGAGAGGAGGGAGAGAGAGAGAGAGAAGCTTACTGATAGAGAGGCTTACTGAGAGGGAGAGAGAGGCTTACTGAGAGGGAGAGAGAGAGGCTTACTGAGAGGGAGAGAGAGGCTTACTGAGAGGGAGAGAGAGGCTTACTGAGAGGGAGAGAGGCGCTTACTGAGAGTGAGAGAGAGGCTTACTGAAAGAGAGAGAGAAGCTTACTGTGAGGGAGAGAGAGAGGCTTACTGAGAGGGAGAGAAAGGCTTACTGAGAGAGAGAGAGAAGCTTACTGAGAGAGAGAGAGAAGCTTACTGAAAGAGAGAGAGAGAGGCTTACTGAGAGAGAGAGAGAGAGAGAGAGAGGCTTACTGAGAGAGAGAGAGAGAAGCTTACTGAGAGGGAGAGAGAGGCTTACAGAGAGAGAGAGAAGCTTACTGAGAGAGAGAGAGAGGCTTACTGAGGGACAGAGAGAGGCTTACTGAGACGGAGAGAGAGAGGCTTACTGAGAGAGAGAGAGAGAGAGAGAGAGGCTTACTGAGAGAGAGAGAGAGAGAAGCTTACTGAGAGGGAGAGAGAGGCTTACAGAGAGAGAGAGAAGCTTACTGAGAGAGAGAGAGAGGCTTACTGAGGGACAGAGAGAGGCTTACTGAGACGGAGAGAGGCTTACTGAGAGAGAGAGAAGCTTACTGAGAGAGAGAGAGGCTTACTGAGAGAGAGAGAGAGGTTTACTGAGAGGGAGAGAGAGGCTTACTGAGAGGGAGAGAAGCTTACTGAGATAGAGAGAGAAGCTTACTGAGAGAGAGAGAAGCTTACTGAGAGAGAGAAGCTTACTGAGAGAGAGAGAGAGGCTTACTGAGAGGGAGAGGGAGGCTTACTGAGAGGGAGAGAGAGAGGCTTACTGAGAGGGAGAGATAGAGGCTTACTGAGAGGGAGAGAGAGAGGCTTACTGAGAGGGAGAGAGAGAGGCTTACTGAGAGGGAGAGAGAGAGGCTTACTGAGAGGGAGAGAGAGAGGCTTACTGAGAGGGAGAGAGAGAGGCTTACTGAGAGGGAGAGAGAGAGGCTTACTGAGAGGGAGAGAGAGAGGCTTACTGAGAGGGGGAGAGAGAGGCTTACTGAGAGGGAGAGACAGAGGCTTACAGAGAGGGAGAGAGAGGCTTACTGAGAGGGAGAGAAAGGCTTACTGAGAGGGAGCGAGAGGCTTACTGAGAGGAGGGGGAGAGGCTTACTGAGAGAGAGAGATAGAGAGAGAGAGGCTTACTGAGAGGGAGAGAGAGGCTTACTGAGAGGGAGAGAGAGAGAGAGAGAGGGGCTTACTGAGAGGGAGAGAGAGGCTTACTGAGAGGGAGAGATAGGCTTACTGAGAGGGAGAGAGAGAGGGAGAGAGAGAGGGTTACTGAGAGGGAGAGAGAGGCTTACTGAGAGGGAGCAAGAGGCTTACTGAGAGGAGGGAGAGAGAGGGGGAGAGGCTTACTGAGAGGGAGAGAGAGGCTTACTGAGAGGAGGGAGAGAGAGGCTTACTGAGAGGAGGGAGAGAGAGGCTTACTGAGAGTAGGGAGAGAGAGGCTTACTGAGAGGAGAGAGAGAGAGGCTTACGGAGGGAGAGAGAGGCTTACTGAGAGGAGAGAGAGAGAGAGAGGCTTACTGAGGGAGAGAGGCTTACTGAGGGAGAGAGGCTTACTGAGAGGGAGAGAGAGGCTTACTGAGAGGGAGAGAGAGGCTTACTGAGAGGGAGAGAGAGGCTTACTGAGAGGGAGAGAGAGGCTTACTGAGAGAGAGAGAGGCGCTTACTGAGAGTGAGAGAGAGGCTTACTGAAAGAGAGAGAGAAGCTTACTGTGAGGGAGAGAGAGAGGCTTACTGAGAGGGAGAGAAAGGCTTACTGAGAGAGAGAGAGAAGCTTACTGAGAGAGAGAGAGAAGCTTACTGAGAGGGAGAGAGAGAGGCTTACTGAGAGGGAGAGAGAGGCTTACTGAGGGAGAGAGAGAGGCTTACTGAGGGACGGAGAGAGGCTTACTGAGAGAGAGAGAAGCTTACTGAGAGAGAGAGAGAGGCTTACTGAGAGAGAGAGAGAGGGTTACTGAGAGGGAGAGAGAGGCTTACTGAGAGGGAGAGAAGCTTACTGAGAGAGAGAAGCTTACTGAGAGAGAGAAGCTTACTGAGAGAGAGAGAAGCTTACTGAGAGAGAGAGAGAGGCTTACTGAGAGGGAGAGGGAGGCTTACTGAGAGGGAGAGAGAGAGGCTTACTGAGAGGGAGAGATAGAGGCTTACTGAGAGGGAGAGAGAGAGGCTTACTGAGAGGGAGAGAGAGAGGCTTACTGAGAGGGAGAGAGAGAGGCTTACTGAGAGGGAGAGAGAGAGGCTTACTGAGAGGGAGAGAGAGAGGCTTACTGAGAGGGAGAGAGAGAGGCTTACTGAGAGGGAGAGAGAGAGGCTTACTGAGAGGGAGAGAGAGAGGCTTACTGAGAGGGAGAGAGAGGCTTACTGAGAGGGAGAGAGAGAGGCTTACTGAGAGGGAGAGAGAGGCTTACTGAGAGGGAGAGAAAGGCTTACTGAGAGGGAGCGAGAGGCTTACTGAGAGGAGGGGGAGAGGCTTACTGAGAGGGAGAGAGAGAGATAGAGAGAGAGGCTTACTGAGAGGGAGAGAGAGGCTTACTGAGAGGGAGAGAGAGAGAGAGAGAGGGGCTTACTGAGAGGGAGAGAGAGGCTTACTGAGAGGGAGAGAGAGGCTTACTGAGAGGGAGAGAGAGAGGGAGAGAGAGAGGCTTACTGAGAGGGAGAGAGAGGCTTACTGAGAGGGAGCAAGAGGCTTACTGAGAGAAGGGAGAGAGAGGGGGAGAGGCTTACTGAGAGGGAGAGAGAGGCTTACTGAGAGGAGGGAGAGAGAGGCTTAATGAGAGGAGGGAGAGAGAGGCTTACTGAGAGTAGGGAGAGAGAGGCTTACTGAGAGGAGAGAGAGAGAGAGGCTTACGGAGGGAGAGAGAGGCTTACTGAGAGGAGAGAGGGAGAGAGGCTTACTGAGGGAGAGAGGCTTACTGAGAGGGAGAGAGAGAGGCTTACTGAGAGGGAGAGAGAGGCTTACTGAGAGAGAGAGAGAAGCTTACTGAGAGAGAGAGGCTTACTGACAGGGAGAGAGAGAGGCTTACTGAGAGGGAGAGAGAGGCTTACTGAGAGGGAGAGAGAGAGAGAGAGGCTTACTGAGAGGGAGAGAGAGAGGCTTACTGAGAGGGAGATCGAGAGGCTTACTGAGAGGGAGAGAGAGAGACTTACTGAGAGGGAGAGAGAGGCTTACTGAGAGGAGGGAGAGAGAGGGGGAGAGGCTTACTGAGAGGGAGAGAGAGGCTTACTGAGAGGAGGGAGAGAGAGGCTTACTGAGAGGAGGGAGAGAGAGGCTTACTGAGAGGAGCGAGAGAGAGGCTTACTGAGAGGAGAGAGAGAGAGAGAGGCTTACTGAGAGGGAGGGAGAGAGGCTTACTGAGGGAGAGAGAGAGGCTTACTGAGGGACAGAGAGAGGCATACTGAGGGACAGAGAGAGGCTTACTGAGAGAGAGAGAGAAGCTTACTGAGAGAGAGAGAGAGAAGCTTACTGAGAGAGAGAGAGAGAAGCTTACTGAGAGGGAGAGAGAGGCTTACTGAGAGGGAGAGAGAGGCTTACTGAGAGGGAGAGAGAGGCTTACTGAGAGAGAGACAGAAGCTTACTAAGAGAGAGAGGCTTACTGATAGGGAGAGAGAGAGGCTTACTGATAGGGAGAGAGAGGCTTACTGAGAGGGAGAGAGAGAGGCTTACTGAGAGGGAGAGAGAGGCTTACTGAGAGGGAGAGAGAGAGAGAGAGAGGGGCTTACTGAGAGGGAGAGAGAGGCTTACTGAGAGGGAGAGATAGGCTTACTGAGAGGGAGAGAGAGAGGGAGAGAGAGAGGGTTACTGAGAGGGAGAGAGAGGCTTACTGAGAGGGAGCAAGAGGCTTACTGAGAGGAGGGAGAGAGAGGGGGAGAGGCTTACTGAGAGGGAGAGAGAGGCTTACTGAGAGGAGGGAGAGAGAGGCTTACTGAGAGGAGGGAGAGAGAGGCTTACTGAGAGTAGGGAGAGAGAGGCTTACTGAGAGGAGAGAGAGAGAGGCTTACGGAGGGAGAGAGAGGCTTACTGAGAGGAGAGAGAGAGAGAGGCTTACTGAGGGAGAGAGGCTTACTGAGGGAGAGAGGCTTACTGAGAGGGAGAGAGAGGCTTACTGAGAGGGAGAGAGAGGCTTACTGAGAGGGAGAGAGAGGCTTACTGAGAGGGAGAGAGAGGCTTACTGAGAGAGAGAGAGGCGCTTACTGAGAGTGAGAGAGAGGCTTACTGAAAGAGAGAGAGAAGCTTACTGTGAGGGAGAGAGAGAGGCTTACTGAGAGGGAGAGAAAGGCTTACTGAGAGAGAGAGAGAAGCTTACTGAGAGAGAGAGAGAAGCTTACTGAGAGGGAGAGAGAGAGGCTTACTGAGAGGGAGAGAGAGGCTTACTGAGGGAGAGAGAGAGGCTTACTGAGGGACAGAGAGAGGCTTACTGAGACGGAGAGAGGCTTACTGAGAGAGAGAGAAGCTTACTGAGAGAGAGAGAGAGGCTTACTGAGAGAGAGAGAGAGGGTTACTGAGAGGGAGAGAGAGGCTTACTGAGAGGGAGAGAAGCTTACTGAGAGAGAGAAGCTTACTGAGAGAGAGAAGCTTACTGAGAGAGAGAGAAGCTTACTGAGAGAGAGAGAGAGGCTTACTGAGAGGGAGAGGGAGGCTTACTGAGAGGGAGAGAGAGAGGCTTACTGAGAGGGAGAGAGAGAGGCTTACTGAGAGGGAGAGAGAGAGGCTTACTGAGAGGGAGAGAGAGAGGCTTACTGAGAGGGAGAGAGAGAGGCTTACTGAGAGGGAGAGAGAGAGGCTTACTGAGAGGGAGAGAGAGAGGCTTACTGAGAGGGAGAGAGAGGCTTACTGAGAGGGAGAGAGAGAGGCTTACTGAGAGGGAGAGAGAGGCTTACTGAGAGGGAGAGAAAGGCTTACTGAGAGGGAGCGAGAGGCTTACTGAGAGGAGGGGGAGAGGCTTACTGAGAGGGAGAGAGAGAGATAGAGAGAGAGGCTTACTGAGAGGGAGAGAGAGGCTTACTGAGAGGGAGAGAGAGAGAGAGAGAGGGGCTTACTGAGAGGGAGAGAGAGGCTTACTGAGAGGGAGAGAGAGGCTTACTGAGAGGGAGAGAGAGAGGGAGAGAGAGAGGCTTACTGAGAGGGAGAGAGAGGCTTACTGAGAGGGAGCAAGAGGCTTACTGAGAGAAGGGAGAGAGAGGGGGAGAGGCTTACTGAGAGGGAGAGAGAGGCTTACTGAGAGGGAGAGAGAGGCTTAATGAGAGGAGGGAGAGAGAGGCTTACTGAGAGTAGGGAGAGAGAGGCTTACTGAGAGGAGAGAGAGAGAGAGGCTTACGGAGGGAGAGAGAGGCTTACTGAGAGGAGAGAGGGAGAGAGGCTTACTGAGAGGGAGAGAGAGAGGCTTACTGAGAGGGAGAGAGAGGCTTACTGAGAGAGAGAGAGAAGCTTACTGAGAGAGAGAGGCTTACTGACAGGGAGAGAGAGAGGCTTACTGAGAGGGAGAGAGAGGCTTACTGAGAGGGAGAGAGAGAGAGAGAGGCTTACTGAGAGGGAGAGAGAGAGGCTTACTGAGAGGAGAGAGAGAGAGAGAGGCTTTCTGAGAGGGAGGGAGAGAGGCTTACTGAGGGAGAGAGAGAGGCTTACTGAGGGACAGAGAGAGGCATACTGAGGGACAGAGAGAAGCTTACTGAGAGAGAGAGAGAAGCTTACTGAGAGAGAGAGAGAAGCTTACTGAGAGGGCGAGAGAGGCTTACTGAGAGGGAGAGAGAGAGGCTTACTGAGAGGGAGAGAGAGGCTTACTGAGAGAGAGAGAGAAGCTTACTGAGAGAGAGAGAGAAGCTTACTGAGAGGGAGAGAGAGAGGCTTACTGAGAGGGAGAGAGATGCTTACTGAGAGAGAGAGAGAAGCTTACTGAAAGAGAGAGAGAAGCTTACTGAGAGGGAGAGAGAGAGGCTTACTGAGAGAGAGAGAGAGAGAGAGAGGCTTACTGAGAGAGAGAGAGAGAGAGAGAAGCTTACTGAGGGAGAGAGAGGCTTACTGAGAGGGAGAGAGAGGCTTACAGAGAGAGAGAGAAGCTTACTGAGGGAGAGAGAGAGGCTTACTGAGGGACAGAGAGAGGCTTACTGAGACGGAGAGAGGCTTACTGAGAGAGAGAGAAGCTTACTGAGAGAGAGAGAGAGGCTTACTGAGAGAGAGAGAGAGGCTTACTGAGAGGGAGAGAGAGGCTTACTGAGAGGGAGAGAAGCTTACTGAGAGAGAGAAGCTTACTGAGAGAGAGAAGCTTACTGAGAGAGAGAGAAGCTTACTGAGAGAGAGAGAGAGAGGCTTACTGAGAGGGAGAGAGAGAGGCTTACTGAGAGGGAGAGAGAGAGGCTTACTGAGAGGGAGAGATAGAGGCTTATTGAGAGGGAGAGAGAGAGGCTTACTGAGAGGGGGAGAGAGAGGCTTACTGAGAGGGAGAGAGAGAGGCTTACTGAGAGGGAGAGAGAGAGGCTTACTGAGAGGGAGAGAGAGAGGCTTACTGAGAGGGAGAGAGAGAGGCTTACTGAGAGGGAGAGAGAGAGGCTTACTGAGAGGGAGAGAGAGAGGCTTACTGAGAGGGAGAGAGAGGCTTACTGAGAGGGAGAGAGAGAGGCTTACTGAGAGGGAGAGAGAGGCTTACTGAGAGGGAGAGAAAGGCTTACTGAGAGGGAGAGAGAGAGGGAGAGAGAGAGGCTTACTGAGATGGAGAGAGAGGCTTACTGAGAGGGAGCAAGAGGCTTACTGAGAGGAGGGAGAGAGAGGGGGAGAGGCTTACTGAGAGGGAGAGAGAGGCTTACTGAGAGGAGGGAGAGAGAGGCTTACTGAGAGGGAGAGAGAGAGGGAGAGAGAGAGGCTTACTGAGAGGGAGAGAGAGGCTTACTGAGAGGGAGAGAGAGGCTTACTGAGAGTAGGGAGAGAGAGGCTTACTGAGAGGAGAGAGAGAGAGAGGCTTACGGAGGGAGAGAGATGCTTACTGAGAGGAGAGAGAGAGAGGGGCTTACTGAGGGAGAGAGGCTTACTGAGAGGGAGAGAGAGAGGCTTACTGAGAGGGAGAGAGAGGCTTACTGAGAGAGAGAGAGAAGTTTACTGAGAGAGAGAGGCTTACTGACAGGGAGAGAGAGAGGCTTACTGAGAGGGAGAGAGAGGCTTACTGAGAGGGAGAGAGAGAGAGAGAGGCTTACTGAGAGGGAGAGAGAGAGGCTTACTGAGAGGGAGATCGAGAGGCTTACTGAGAGGGAGAGAGAGAGACTTACTGATAGGGAGAGAGAGGCTTACTGAGAGGGAGAGAGAGGCTTACTGAGCTTACTGAGAGGGGGAGAGAGAGGCTTACTGAGAGGCTTACTGAGAGGGAGAGAGAGAGAGAGAGGCTTACTGAGAGGGAGGGAGAGAGGCTTAGGGAGAGAGAGGCTTACTGAGAGGGAGAGAGAGGCTTACTGAGAGGAGGGAGAGAGAGGGGGAGAGGCTTACTGAGAGGGAGAGAGAGGCTTACTGAGAGGAGGGAGAGAGAGGCTTACTGAGAGGAGGGAGAGAGAGGCTTACTGAGAGGAGCGAGAGAGAGGCTTACTGAGAGGAGAGAGAGAGAGAGAGGCTTACTGAGAGGGAGGGAGAGAGGCTTACTGAGGGAGAGAGAGAGGCTTACTGAGAGAGAGGCTTACTGAGGGAGAGAGAGAGGCTTACTGAGGGACAGAGAGAGGCATACTGAGGGACAGAGAGAGGCTTACTGAGAGAGAGAGAAGCTTAATGAGAGAGAGAGAGAAGCTTACTGAGAGGGAGAGAGAGGCTTACTGAGAGGGAGAGAGAGAGGCTTACTGAGAGGGAGAGAGAGGCTTACTGAGAGAGAGAGAGAAGCTTACTAAGAGAGAGAGGCTTACTGATAGGGAGAGAGAGAGGCTTACTGAGAGGGAGAGAGAGGCTTACTGAGAGGGAGAGAGAGAGGCTTACTGAGAGGGAGAGAGAGAGGCTTACTGAGAGGGAGAGAGAGAGGCTTACTGAGAGGGAGAGAGGCTTACTGAGAGGGAGAGAGGTTTACTGAGAGGGAGAGCGGTTTACTGAGAGGAGGGAGAGAGAGGCTTACTGAGAGGGAGAGGGAGAGGCTTACTGAGAGAGAGAGAGAGGCTTACTGAGAGAGAGAGAGAGAGAGGCTTACTGAGAGAGAGAGAGAAGCTTACTGTGAGGGAGAGAGAGAGGCTTACTGAGAGGAGGGAGAGAGAGGCTTACTGAGAGAGAGAGAAGCTTACTGAGAGGGAGAGAGAGGCTTACTGAGAGAGAAGCTTACTGAGAGGGAGAGATAGAGGCTTACAGAGAGAGAGAGAGAGAGAGAAGCTTACTGAGAGGTAGAGAGAGAGGCTTACTGAGAGGGAGATCGAGAGGCTTACTGAGAGGGAGAGAGAGAGGCTTACTGAGAGGGAGAGAGAGGCTTACTGAGAGGGAGAGAGAGGCTTACTGAGAGGAGGGAGAGAGAGGGGGAGAGGCTTACTGAGAGGGAGAGAGAGGCTTACTGAGAGGAGGGAGAGAGAGGCTTACTGAGAGGAGGGAGAGAGAGGCTTACTGATAGGAGGGAGAGAGAGGCTTACTGAGAGGAGGGAGAGAGAGGCTTACTGAGAGAGAGAGAGAAGCTTACTGAGAGAGAGAGGCTTACTGATAGGGAGAGAGAGAGGCTTTCTGAGAAGGAGAGAGAGGCTTACTGAGAGGGAGAGAGAGATGCTTACTGAGAGGGAGAGAGAAATTCCAATTGGCTATACTAAAACTCTTTAACATCATACTTAGCTCTGGCATCTTCCCCAATATTTGGAACCAAGGACTGATCACCCCAATCCACAAAAGTGGAGACAAATTTGACCCCAATAACTACCGTGGAATATGTGTCAACAGTAACCTTGGGAAAATCCTCTGCATTATTATTAACAGCAGACTCGTACATTTCCTCAATGAAAACAATGTACTGAGCAAATGTCAAATTGGCTTTTTACCAAATTACCGTACAACAGACCATGTATTCACCCTGCACACCCTAATTGACAACCAAACAAACCAAAACAAAGGCAAAGTCTTCTCATACTTTGTTGATTTCAAAAAAGCCTTCGACTCAATCTGGCATGAGGGTCTGCTATACAAACCGATGGAAAGTGGTGTTGGGGGTAAAACATACGACATTTTAAATCCATTTACACAAACAACAAGTGTGCGGTTAAAATTGGCAAAAAACACACACATTTCTTCACACAGGGTCGTGGGGTTAGACAGGGATGCAGCTTAAGCCCCACCCTCTTCAACATATATATCAACGAATTGGCGCGGGCACTAGAAAAGTCTGCAGCACCCGGCCTCCCCCTGCTAGAATCCGAAGTCAAATGTCTGCTGTTTGCCGATGATCTGGTGCTTCTGTCACCAACCAAGGAGGGCCTACAGCAGCACCTAGATCTTATGCACAGATTCTGTCAGACCTGGGCCCTGACAGTAAATCTCAGTAAGACCAAAATAATGGTGTTCCAAAAAAGGTCCAGTCACCAGGACCACAAATACAAATTCAATCTAGACACTGTTGCCCTATAGCACACAAAAAACTATACATACCTTGGCCTAAACATCAGCGCCACAGGTAACTTCCACAAAGCTGTGAACGATCTGAGAGACAAGGCAAGAAGGGCATTCTATGCCATCAAAAGAAACATAAATTTCAACATACCAATTAGGATTTGGCTAAAAATACTTGAATCAGTCATAGAGCCCATTGCCCTTTATGGCTGTGAGGTCTGGGGTCCGCTCACCAACCAAGACTTCACAAAATGGGACAAACACCAAATTGAGACTCTGCACGCAGAATTCTGCAAAAATATCCTCCGTGTACAACGTAGAACACCAAATAATGCATGCAGAGCAGAATTAGGCCGATACCCACTAATTATCAAAATCCAGAAAAGAGCCGTTAAATTCTACAACCACCTAAAAGGAAGTGATTCACAAACCTTCCATAACAAAGCCATCACCTACAGAGAGATGAACCTGGAGAAGAGTCCCCTAAGCAAGCTGGTCCTGGGGCTCTGTTCACAAACACAAACACACCCTACAGAGCCCCAGGACAACAGCACAATTAGACCCAACCAAATCATGAGAAAACAAAAAGATAATTACTTGACACATTGGAAAGAATTAACAAAAAAACTGAGCAAACTAGAATGCTATTTGGCCCTAAACAGAGAGTACACAGCGGCAGAATACCTGACCACTGTGACTGACCCAAAATTAAGGAAAGCTTTGACTATGTACAGACTCAGTGAGCATAGCCTTGCTATTGAGAAAGGCCGCCGTAGGCAGACATGGCTCTCAAGAGAAGACAGGCTATGTGCTCACTGCCCACAAAATGAGGTGGAAACTGAGCTGCACTTCCTAACCTCCTGCCCAATGTATGACCATATTAGAGAGACATATTTCCCTCAGATTACACAGATCCACAAAGAATTCGAAAACAAATCCAAATTTGAAAAACTCCCATATCTACTGGGTGAAATTCCACAGTGTGCCATCACAGCAGCAAGATTTGTGACCTGTTGCCACGAGAAAAGGGCAACCAGTGAAGAACACACACCATTGTAAATACAACCCATATTTATGCTTATTTATTTTATCTTGTGTCCTTTAACCATTTGTACATTGTTAAAACACTGTATATATATATATAATATGACATTTGTAATGTCTTTACTGTTTTGAAACCTCTGTATGTGTAATGTTTACTGTTAATTTTTGTTGTTTTTCACTTTATATTTTCACTTTGTATGTTGTCTACCTCACTTGCTTTGGCAATGTTAACACATGTTTCCCATGCCAATAAAGCCCTTGAATTGAATTGAATTGAGAGAGAGGCTTACTGAGAGGGAGAGAGGTTTACTGAGAGGGAGAGAGGTTTACTGAGAGGGAGAGTTGTTTACTGAGAGGAGGGAGAGAGAGGCTTACTGAGAGGGAGAGAGAGAGGATTACTGAGAGAGAGAGAGAGGCTTACTGAGAGAGAGAGGCTTACTGAGAGAGAGAGAGAGAGGCTTACTGAGAGGGAGAGAGAGAGGCTTACTGAGAGGAGGGAGAGAGAGGCTTACTGAGAGGAGGGAGAGAGAGGCTTACTGAGAGAGAGAGAGAGAGAGAGAAGCTTACTGAGAGGGAGAGAGAGGCTTACTGAGAGAGAAGCTTACTGAGAGGGAGAGAGAGAGGCTTACATAGAGAGAGAGAGAGAGAGAGAAGCTTACTGAGAGGTAGAGAGAAGCTTACTGAGGGAGAGAGAGAGGCTTACTGAGGGACAGAGAGAGGCTTACTGAGAGGGAGAGAGAGGCTTACTGAGAGAGAGAGAAGCTTACAGAGAGAGAGAGAGAGAGGCTTACTGAGAGAGAGGGAGAGAGGCTTACTGAGAGGGAGAGAGAGGCTTACTGAGAGAGAGAGAGAAGCTTACTGAGAGAGAGAGAGAGAGGCTTACTGAGAGAGAGAGAGAGGCTTACTGAGAGGGAGAGAGAGAGAGAAGCTTACTGAGAGAGAGAGAGAAGCTTACTGAGAGAGAGAGAGAAGCTTACTGAGAGAGAGAGAGAGGCTTACTGAGAGGGAGAGAGAGGCTTACTGAGAGGGAGAGATAGAGACTTACTGAGAGGGAGAGAGAGAGGCTTACTGAGAGGGAGAGATAGAGACTTACTGAGAGGGAGAGAGAGAGGCTTACTGAGAGGGAGATAGAGAGGCTTACTGAGAGGGAGAGAGAGAGGCTTACTGAGAGGGAGAGAGAGGCTTACTGAGAGGGAGAGAGAGGCTTACTGAGAGGAGGGAGAGAGAGGGGGAGTGGCTTACTGAGAGGAGGGAGAGAGAGGCTTACTGAGAGGGAGAGAGAGAGGCTTACTGAGAGGGAAAGAGGTTTACTGAGAGGGAGAGCGGTTTACTGAGAGGAGGGAGAGAGAGGCTTACTGAGAGGAGGGAGAGAGAGGCTTACTGAGAGGGAGAGAGAGAGGCTTACTGAGAGGGAGAGAGAGAGGCTTACTGAGAGAGAGAGAGAGAGGCTTACTGAGAGAGAGAGAGAGAGATAGGCTTACTGAGAGGAGGGAGAGAGAAGCTTACTGAGATGAGAGAGAGAGAGAGGCTTATTGAGAGGGAGCGAGAGAGGCTTACTGAGAGGAGGGAGAGAGAGGCTTATTGAGAGGAGAGAGAGAGAGGCTTACTGAGAGGAGGGAGAGAGAGGCTTACTGAGAGGAGAGAGGGAGAGAGAGGCTTATTGAGAGGAGAGAGGGAGAGAGAGGCTTACTGAGAGGAGAGAGGGAGAGAGAGGCTTACTGAGAGGAGAGAGAGATAGAGAGAGGCTTACTGAAAGGAGAGAGGGAGAGAGAGGCTTACTGAGAGGAGAGGGGGAGAGAGTGGCTTACTGAGAGGAGAGAGGGAGAGAGAGGCTTACTGAGAGGAGAGGGGGAGAGAGTGGCTTACTGAGAGGAGAGAGGGAGAGAGAGGCTTACTGAGAGGAGAGAGGGAGAGAGAGGCTTACTGAGAGGAGAGGGGGAGAGAGAGAGAGAGGCTTACTGAGAGGAGAGGGGGAGAGAGAGAGAGAGGCTTACTGAGAGGAGGGAGGGAGAGAGATGCATGAAAGGAGGTAGATAAAGGGAGAAATGCAAAGAGAAAAATATAGTAGCGTAAAGAGAGGGAGGGAGTGATGGAGGGACTGAGGTCGAGACATGTAGAGATATGCTGAAGTTCACTGATTGCTGACCTGGGTGTGAAGGAAGGCTGGAGGTTCATATTTCATTCTCTTTCTGCTGGCTGTCAAAACTGTGCCAATAAATGCCTTGTTATGCCTGCCATCTCCATGTCCCTTTCTGTATCTCTCACTCTTTATTTCTGTCTCTCTCTTTTTTGTGTGTGTGTATATATGTGTGTATGTATATATGTATATGTGTGTGTATGTATATGTGTGTGTGTAGCTCTCTCTCTCTCTCACTGCTTGACAGCTTGCTGTAGGTTAACACCACCCACTACCCTATGGTAGCAGCAGCAGTGTTTCCGCACCATTCCCACTCACACCTTCAGTGCTATTAGTGGCTACGCTACCTAGCGTCACAGCTAGCATTACAACACCTCAGCATGTTCCCGGCAACCTGCCTGCCATTTGGCTTGCTGGGTCACTGTGACCAAGTCAGAGTAGTTTGGTGGGGGCTGGTAGACATAGTCCCAGTCCCTTTTCATGTTTGCAACTCAGAGTGTTGAGTTTGACAATTTCAAGTCACCAAGACCTGTACAACTTGATAATAATAGGCCCATTCAGTGGTAGTATTCAGTGGCAGTATTCAGTGGTAGTATTCAGAGGGTAGTATTCAGTGGTAGTATTCAGTGGTAGTATTCGGAGGTAGTATTCAGAGGTAGTATTCAGAGGTAGTATTCAGTGGTAGTATTCAGTGGTAGTATTCGGAGGTAGTATTCAGTGGTAGTATTCAGAGGGTAGTATTCAGTGGTAGTATTCAGAGGTAGTATTCAGTGGTAGTATTCAGAGGTAGTATTCAGTGGTAGTATTCAGAGGTAGTATTCAGTGGTAGTATTCAGAGGTAGTATTCAAGGGACTTTACACTGGACTGAACAGAGGAAGACGAGGGAGTGAGAGAGGTGTAGATAATTTATCCAGATCTGACTATCACAGTGTCTGACATTTACTGCACTGTAGTCAGCCCTGTGGTCAGCCCTGTGGTCAGCCCTGTAGTCAGCCCTGTGGTCAGCCCTGTGGTCAGCCCTGTAGTCAATGAAATAGATGACCAGTGTAATGTCCAGTTTAGGGGACGAGAGGAAGACAGGTGGTCAAGCAGCAGGTTCAACCATGACGGTTGGTAACTTTCCAGTCACTGATACAATGTCCATATCTCCCTGCCTCCACCTTCTTCCAAATTCTTCCAAAGGGCAGAGTTGGGAGGTGACCTACCTCATGTTTCTATGCCCCCTTGCCCATAGTGGGTACTGTGGTCTGTGTGTTGGTCCTGTAGCCTCTAGATGGCCCTCAGTGGGTACTGTGGTCTGTGTGTTTCCCCTGTGTTTCCCCTCTTCTCTTCATCATTCCAGCCGATGTGTGTTCCTCACCAGTGGTGGTTGTTTTGATGTCTTTCCCCTGTAGCCTCTAGATGGCCCTCAGTGGGTTCTGTGGTATGTGTGTTGGTCCTGTAGCCTCTAGATGGCCCTCAGTGGGTACTGTGGTCTGTGTGTTTCCCCTGTAGCCTCTAGATGGCCCTCAGAGTGGGTGCTGTGGTCTGTGTGTTGGTCCTGTAGCCTCTAGATGGCCCTCAGTGGGTACTGTGGTCTGTGTGTTGGTCCTGTAGCCTCTAGATGGCCCTCAGAGTGGGTACTGTGGTCTGTGTGTTGACGCAGAGTGGGTGCTGTGGTCTGTGTGCTGGTCCTGTAGCCTCTAGATGGCCTTCAGAGTGGGTGCTGTGGTCTGTGTGTTGATCCTGTAGCCTCTAGATGGCCCTCAGAGTGGTACTGTGTCTGTGTGTTGGTCCTGTAGCCTCTAGATGGCCCTCAGAGTGGGTACTGTGGTCTGTGTGTTGATCCTGTAGCCTCTAGATGGCCCTCAGAGTGGGTACTGTGGTCTGTGTGATTCCCCTGTAGCCTCTAGATGGCCCTCAGAGTGGGTGCTGTGGTCTGTGTGTTGGTCCTGTAGCCTCTAGATGGCCCTCAGAGTGGGTGCTGTGGTCTGTGTGTTGACGCTGTAGCCTCTAGATGGCCCTCAGAGTGGGTACTGTGGTCTGTGTGTTGGTGCTGTAGCCTCTAGATGGCCCTCGGAGTGGGGGGGGGGGGGTCTGTGTGTTGATGCTGTAGCCTCTAGATGGCCCTCAGAGTGGGTACTGTGGTCTGTGTGTTGGTCCTGTAGCCTCTAGATAGCCCTCAGAGTGGGGGGGGGGGGTATGTGTGTTGATGCTGTAGCCTCTAGATGGCCCTCAGAGTGGGGGGTCTGTGTGTTGGTGCTGTAGCCTCTAGATGGCCCTCGGAGTGGGGGGGGGGTCTGTGTGTTGATGCTGTAGCCTCTAGATGGCCCTCAGAGTGGGGGGGGGTCTGTGTGTTGGTGCTGTAGCCTCTAGATAGCCCTCAGAGTGGGGGTGGGGGGGTCTGTGTGTTGATGCTGTAGCCTCTAGATGGCCCTCAGAGTGGGGGGGTCTGTGTGTTGGTCCTGTAGCCTCTAGATGGCCCTCAGAGTGGAGCTGTGGTCTGTGTGTTGGTCCTGTAGCCTCTAGATGGCCCTCAGAGTGGAGCTGTGGTCTGTGTGTTGGTCCTGTAGCCTCTAGATGGCCCTCAGAGTGGAGCTGTGGTCTGTGTGTTGGTGTTTGCTCACAGAATGTTTGGAATGCCCTGGCAGACGTCATGTGACAGCTCCTGGTGTTTTAGACATCACACTGGGACGGGAGAGGGAACTGACGCCGACACACACACACACACACACACACACACATACTGGTACACACATACTGGTACACACACACACACACACACACACACACACACACATACTGGCCCAGGCACACACTGACATGTTTTTACTGCGTGGGAGGTGGTGAACATTTACTGTTGGGTGTGAAGTTCGTGTTAACTTCAGCAGGAACATTTACTGTTGGGTGTGAAGTTCGTGTTAACTTCAGCAGGAATATTTACTCTTTGGAGTAGAGCCCACAGTGAAGTGTACACTTATTTTGGAGTACCAATTTGCTTGGAAAGAGACACTTTACTCTACACTTGTTGTGGAGAACCTACTTACGTTGAAGTGTGCATTCCTACTTTGAAGTGCACTAAGTATTATGTAAGGCCAAGCATAATCACCTAGCGTAACCTTGGTCTAAATGAAGGTCTCGCAGCAGGACACTGGGCCTCTCACTGGGCAGTCTGTCTTTCAGCTGGGGATGCTGTCTTTCAGCTGGGGATGCTGTCTTTCAGCTGGAGATGCTGTCTTCACAGGAAGTGGGGGGAAATGTCCTCTCATTTATAGTGGACCAGTGGGGTTCAAATGACTAATTAGAGAAAGGTGCCGTTTGCAGCACAGACAGACAGACAGGCTGTAGGAACAGATGAGAGACTGTGGAGAGGGCCATGATCTCAACCATTACTGTGAAGTAACCACTGTGATCACACTGACAGACAGACTGTAGCTGTAGGAACAGATGTCAGAAGAGAGAGAGACTGTGGAGAGGGCCATGATCTCAACCATTACTGTGAAGTAAACATTGTGATCACACTGACAGACAGACAGGCTGTAGGAACAGATGTCAGAAGGGAGAGAGACTGTGGATAGGGCCATGATCTCAACCATTACTGTGAAGTAACCACTGTGATCACACTGACAGACAGACTGTAGCTGTAGGAACAGATGTCAGAAGAGAGAGAGACTGTGGAGAGGGCCATGATCTCAACCATTACTGTGAAGTAACCACTGTGATCACACTGACAGACAGACTGTAGCTGTAGGAACAGATGTCAGAAGAGAGAGAGACTGTGGAGAGGGCCATGATCTCAACCATTACTGTGAAGTAACCACTGTGATCACACTGACAGACAGACAAGCTGTAGGAACAGATGTCAGAAGAGAGAGAGACTGTGGAGAGGGCCATGATCTCAACCATTACTGTGAAGTAAACATTGTGATCACACTGACAGACAGACAGGCTGTAGGAACAGATGTCAGAAGGGAGAGAGACTGTGGATAGGGCCATGATCTCAACCATTACTGTGAAGTAACCACTGTGATCACACTGACAGACAGACTGTAGCTGTAGGAACAGATGTCAGAAGAGAGAGAGACTGTGGAGAGGGCCATGATCTCAACCATTACTGTGAAGTAACCACTGTGATCACACTGACAGACAGACAGGCTGTAGGAACAGATGTCAGAACAGAGAGAGACTGTGGAGAGGGCCATGATCTCAACCATTACTGTGAAGTAACCACTGTGATCACACTGACAGACAGACAGGCTGTAGGAACAGATGTCAGAACAGAGAGAGACTGTGGAGAGGGCCATGATCTCAACCATTACTGTGAAGTAACCACTGTGATCACACTGACAGACAGACAGGCTGTAGGAACAGACGTCAGAAGAGAGAGAGACTGTGGAGAGGGCCATGATCTCAACCATTACTGTGAAGTAAACACTGTGATCACACTGACAGACAGACAGGCTGTAGGAACAGATGTCAGAACAGAGAGAGACTGTGGAGAGGGCCATGATCTCAACCATTACTGTGAAGTAACCACTGTGATCACACTGACAGACAGACAAGCTGTAGGAACAGATGTCAGAAGAGAGAGAGACTGTGGATAGGGCCATGATCTCAACCATTACTGTGAAGTAACCACTGTGATCACACTGACAGACAGACAGGCTGTAGGAACAGATGTCAGAAGAGAGAGAGACTGTGGAGAGGGCCATGATCTCAACCATTACTGTGAAGTAAACACTGTGATCACACTGACAGACAGACTGTAGCTGTAGGAACAGATGTCAGAAGAGAGAGAGACTGTGGAGAGGGCCATGATCTCAACCATTACTGTGAAGTAACCACTGTGATCACACTGACAGACAGACAGGCTGTAGGAACAGATGTCAGAACAGAGAGAGACTGTGGAGAGGGCCATGATCTCAACCATTACTGTGAAGTAACCACTGTGATCACACTGACAGACAGACAGGCTGTAGGAACAGATGTCAGAAGAGAGAGAGACTGTGGATAGGGCCATGATCTCAACCATTACTGTGAAGTAACCACTGTGATCACACTGACAGACAGACAGGCTGTAGGAACAGATGTCAGAAGAGAGAGAGACTGTGGAGAGGGCCATGATCTCAACCATTACTGTGAAGTAAACACTGTGATCACACTGACAGACAGACAGGCTGTAGGAACAGATGTCAGAAGAGAGAGAGACTGTGGAGAGGGCCATGATCTCAACCATTACTTTGAAGTAACCACTGTGATCACACTGACAGACAGACAAGCTGTAGGAACAGATGTCAGAAGAGAGAGAGACTGTGGAGAGGGCCATGATCTCAACCATTACTGTGAAGTAACCACTGTGATCACACTGACAGACAGACAGGCTGTAGGAACAGATGTCAGAACAGAGAGAGACTGTGGAGAGGGCCATGATCTCAACCATTACTGTGAAGTAACCACTGTGATCACACTGACAGACAGACAGGCTGTAGGAACAGATGTCAGAACAGAGAGAGACTGTGGAGAGGGCCATGATCTCAACCATTACTGTGAAGTAACCACTGTGATCACACTGACAGACAGACAAGCTGTAGGAACAGATGTCAGAAGAGAGAGAGACTGTGGAGAGGGCCATGATCTCAACCATTACTGTGAAGTAACCACTGTGATCACACTGACAGACAGACAAGCTGTAGGAACAGATGTCAGAAGAGAGAGAGACTGTGGAGAGGGCCATGATCTCAACCATTACTGTGAAGTAACCACTGTGATCACACTGACAGACAGACAGGCTGTAGGAACAGATGTCAGAAGAGAGAGAGACTGTGGAGAGGGCCATGATCTCAACCATTACTGTGAAGTAACCACTGTGATCACACTGACAGACAGACAGGCTGTAGGAACAGATGTCAGAACAGAGAGAGACTGTGGAGAGGGCCATGATCTCAACCATTACTGTGAAGTAACCACTGTGATCACACTGACAGACAGACAGGCTGTAGGAACAGATGTCAGAACAGAGAGAGACTGTGGAGAGGGCCATGATCTCAACCATTACTGTGAAGTAACCACTGTGATCACACTGACAGACAGACAGACTGTAGGAACAGATGTCAGAAGAGAGAGAGACTGTGGATAGGGCCATGATCTCAACCATTACTGTGAAGTAACCACTGTGATCACACTGACAGACAGACAGGCTGTAGGAACAGATGTCAGAAGAGAGAGAGACTGTGGAGAGGGCCATGATCTCAACCATTACTGTGAAGTAAACACTGTGATCACACTGACAGACAGACAGGCTGTAGGAACAGATGTCAGAAGAGAGAGAGACTGTGGAGAGGGCCATGATCTCAACCATTACTTTGAAGTAACCACTGTGATCACACTGACAGACAGACAAGCTGTAGGAACAGATGTCAGAAGAGAGAGAGACTGTGGAGAGGGCCATGATCTCAACCATTACTGTGAAGTAACCACTGTGATCACACTGACAGACAGACAGGCTGTAGGAACAGATGTCAGAAGAGAGAGAGACTGTGGAGAGGGCCATGATCTCAACCATTACTGTGAAGTAACCACTGTGATCACACTGACAGACAGACAGGCTGTAGGAACAGATGTCAGAAGAGAGAGAGACTGTGGAGAGGGCCATGATCTCAACCATTACTGTGAAGTAACCACTGTGATCACACTGACAGACAGACAAGCTGTAGGAACAGATGTCAGAAGAGAGAGAGACTGTGGAGAGGGCCATGATCTCAACCATTACTGTGAAGTAACCACTGTGATCACACTGACAGACAGACAGGCTGTAGGAACAGATGTCAGAAGAGAGAGAGACTGTGGAGAGGGCCATGATCTCAACCATTACTGTGAAGTAACCACTGTGATCACACTGACAGACAGACAGCACTTTGGAAACAGACGAGGAGGGATTGTAGCCAGGAGGAGCCATCAGTACGACTGTTATGATGATTTCCAGCATTGATCAAAGTAAGAAATGAAATGGGGGACAATCTCTCTGCACATTTGTGTCATTCGTCACGTAACGATGTCATGTTTCTTGCTGGAGACACAGATCATTGACAATGTATGTGACTGAAAACGGACATCTGTGGCCAATATGGCTGGGTGCTGTGTCGTTGACGCTACGGTAACCATGACAACAGACAGTAGAATACTGCAGGTCACAGACACTCCACAATGGTGACATATCCCCCCGGGGAATTATTACAAACCTCATGTTAAATGACTGACATGGATTCAGTCCAAGACACATTGTAGAGCAGTGCACTAGACAGCCTACAATACGCCTTTTAAAGACATTTTCTCTGACGTTTGCAGAGATCGCATCCACGGTAAACACAACCGTCAGCTAAAGTATAAATTAATTTTAAAAGCCTGATATAGTAGCCTGCTCTATAACGAGCCTTTGATTGAATCCTGGCCTGTTGCCTAACACAGAACCAAAAATCTTTCCTCTTGGTCTAACTAGGCGAAACAGTGACACCATGTGGCTAGTTATAATACTGCACGCAGAGTTACGTTTAAATGAACAGTATGTGAGAGAATTGAGTTTTAGTGCAACTAGTAATCCTATCCAAGATCCACAATGCCTTCTAACCATTGGATCTGGAATGAACTTGTTAAAGCTTTTTTCTTGTTTTATCACTCATTTTACCTCTGCAGATTGTGTTTGCAGAATATCACTGTAAGCAACACTGCGTTTCATACTCATACCGCTTATTCTAACACATCTGAAGACTGTTGCCACTTCCTAAATTCCCCCGAGGGTTTCAAATCTACGATGATTCAAACGCAGTGTTATCTCACGACTGTTTGAGAAGTGAGTTGGTAATACCTATTAATGGGGGACTAAAGATCCAGCCAAGATTCTTTATGGAAACAGACCATAGAACACCCGGCAGACCTGACAGTTTCAGTTTATCAGTTTATGTTCTTGAGTCAGTGTAGTTTACATTACGTTAAGTGATGATCTCATCTGATTCTTGATCAGCACGCCGGGGTACTTTCCACCCTGGTTACAGGGAGGAACAGTACACTTAACCTCGATCGAGGTGCCTAACACCAACATGGTGTTTATGACCACATACTGTACATTGTGTTTGGAAGGAACAGCTTTGGCCTGAGGCATTTATACACACCTATTTTCCCAACGTTCCTGTGTGTAAAAAAAAATTAAAATCCAAGGTAAAAAAAACACATGAATAAACACATTAAATTCAATGTGGGTGTTGAGCTAATGCCCTGCACCTGGAAGTCATTTTATTACACAATAACATTTGGTGTACTCAGGGCCGACCCAAGGCATAAGTGACATAAGCGGTCACTTAGAACCACGGCCAAATGTATTCAAATTTAGGAACTCAGTCGGGGTCTCAACATACTGTTGAGATTTAGAATAGTAGAATACACCAAGGTTTAGTTTCAAATGTGGTTGTCAATGTGGTTGTCAATGCGGTTGTCAATGCGGTTGTCAATGCGGTTGTCAATGCGGTTGTCAATGCGGTTGTCAATGCGGTTGTCAATGCGGTTGTCAATTTGGTTGTCAATGTGGTTGTCAATTTGGTTGTCAATGCGGTTGTCAATGCGGTTGTCAATTTGGTTGTCAATGTGGTTGTCAATTTGGTTGTCAATTTGGTTGTCAATTTGGTTGTCAATTTGGCTGTCAATTTGGCTGTCAATTTGGTTGTCAATTTGGTTGTCAATTTGGTTGTCAATGTGGTTGTCAATGTGGTTGTCAATTTGGTTGTCAATGTGGTTGTCAATGTGGTTGTCCATCAGTAGTTTTCCTCTTGTTATGTCAGTCACTCACAGACACTCAATTAGCCATGTCAGGAAACATTTTTTTTTGTTGGTAAAATAGTCTAATGGCCAGCTATCTAAACTTGTAGTAATCATGGCCAAATTACCGACCAGGCACGAAGGGCACGTGCCCAGGGGCCCTGACCTCCATGTGGCCCCCATTGGTTATGATTAATTAATGGGATAACAGAAAGGTGTCACGTTAGTTTTTTCTCGCAAACATCCTTTCTGAATTTAAAAGTAATCCAAGAAGTAATCATCTAGTTTTTTTCCAAAGTATCTGTAACCTGATTACAATATTTTTTGCTGGTGCTTTTAAAGGCCAGACATCAACTTTCATTCTTCTCTTCCCTCTTCCCCCTCAACCTCCTTCACGAGAAGTGTTCGCACTCTCACTTATGGGGGGGGGGGGGGGGGAACCATGGCAACCACATCATCACATCTGATGTTTTTGATAGGTATTACCAAAAGTGTGACACAGACACACACACACACACACACACACACACACACACACACACACACACACACACACACACACACACACACACACACACACACACACAGTTACAGAACTGATACTTTTAGCACATCATGTAACAAGAGAAACTGATAATGGATAGCTGAAGGTTCATCTCCACTCAAGGACATTACATCACCACAGCTGAACCATGTTGAGTTCATCCCAACTCAAGGACATTACATCACCACAGCTGAACCATGGTGAGTTCATCCCAACTCAAGGACATTACATCACCACAGCTGAACCATGGTGGGCTCATCAACACTCAAGAACATTACATCACCACAGCTGAACCATGGTGAGTTCATCCCAACTCAAGGACATTACATCACCACAGCTGAACCAAGGTGAGTTCATCAACACTCAAGGACATTACATCACCACAGCTGAACCATGGTGGGCTCATCAACACTCAAGAACATTACATCACCACAGCTGAACCATGGTGAGTTCATCCCAACTCAAGGACATTACATCACCACAGCTGAACCATGGTGAGTTCATCCCAACTCAAGGACATTACATCACCACAGCTGCTCACACTGAGAATTTCACAAGACAGTGGGTCATTTAGGGTCACAGGCATCTGGTCCAGAAGGGTTGTTTTACTGTATGGCATCACAGCCTTTACATGCAGACTAGACCGGGTGTGTTCATGCGTCTGCGTGCGTCATGGCTCGCATGTTGATTTTGTCCTCCCACACCAAAACGAACTCGGAACCAACTATACTAAATTGGGGACAGGTCAAAAAGCATGAAACATTTATGTCAATTAAGCTAGTTAGCTTGCTAGCTAATTTGTCCTGGGACATAAACATTGGGTTGTTAATTTACCTTAAATGCACAAGGTCCTCTACTCCGACAATCCTCTACTCCGACAATTAATCCAGAGATAAATGGGTAAACCGAGTTAATTTCAATTCATCTCTCCTCCTTCAGGCATCTTCTTCTTTGGACTTTACATGGCAGTTTAGTTTAAGGTGCATTACTGCTATCAACTGGACTGGAGTGTGAACCTCAGTCAATATTTCAATCACCCACGTGGGTACAGTTGAAGTTGGAAGTTTACAGTACATATACAGTGGAAAGAACAAGTATTTGATACACTGCCGATTTTGCAGGTTTTCCTACTTACAAAGCATGTAGAGGTCTTTAATTTTTATCATAGGTACACTTCAACTGTGAGAGACGGAATTTAAAACAAAAATTCAGAAAATCACATTGTATGATTTTTAAGTAATTAATTTGCATTTTTTTGCATGACCTAAGTATTTGATACATCAGAAAAGCAGAACTTAATATTTGGTACAGAAACAATTACAGAGATCATACGTTTCCTGTAGTTCTTGACCAGGTTTGCACACACTGCAGCAGGGATTTTGGCCCACTCCTCCATACAGACCTTCTCCGGATCCTTCAGGTTTCGGGGCTGTCGCTGGGCAATACGGACTTTCAGCTCCCTCCAAAGATTTTCTATTGGGTTCAGGTCTGGAGACTGGCTAGGCCACTCCAGGACCTTGAGATGCTTCTTACGGAGCCACTCCTTAGTTGCCCTGGCTGTTTGTTTCGGGTCGTTTTCGTGCTGGAAGACCCAGCCACGACCCATCTTCAATGCTCTTACCGAGGGAAGGAGGTTGTTGGCCAAGATCTCGTGATACATGGCCCCATACTTCCACCCCTCAATACGGTGCACTCGTCCTGTTCCCTTTGCAGAAAAGCATCCCCAAAGAATGATGTTTCCACCTCCATGCTTCACGGTTGGGATGGTGTTCTTGGGGTTGTACTCATCCTTCTTCTTCCTCCAACACGGCGAGTGGAGTTTAGACCAAAAAGCTCTATTTTGTCTCATCAGACCACATGACCTTCTCCCATTCCTCCTCTGGATCATCCAGATGGCCATTGGCAAACTTCAGACGGGCCTGGCCATGTGCTGGCTTGAGCAGGGGGACCTTGTGTGCGCTGCAGGATTTTAATCCATGACAGCGTAGTGTGTTACTAATGGTTTTCTTTGATACTGTGGTCCCAGCTCTCTTCAGGTCATTGACCAGGTCCTGCCATGTAGTTCTGGGCTGATCCCTCACCTTCCTTATGATCATTGATGCCCCACGAGGTGAGATCTTGCATGGAGCCCCAGACCGAGGGTGATTGACCGTCATCTTGAACTTCTTCCATTTTCTAATAATTTCGGCAACAGTTGTTGCCTTCTCACCAAGCTGCTTGCCTATTGTCCTGTAGCCCATCCCAGCCTTGTGCAGGTCTACAATTTAGCCCTGATGTCCTTACACAGCTCTCTGGTCTTGGCCATTGTGGAGAGGTTGGAGCCTGTTTGATTGAATGTGTGGACAGGTGTCTTTTACACAGGTAACGAGTTCAAACAGGTGCAGTTAATACAGGTAATGAGTGGAGAACAGGAGGGCTTCTTAAAGAAAAACTAACAGGTCTGTGAGAGCCGGAATTCTTACTGGTTAGTAGGTGATCAAATACTTATGTCATGCAATAAAATGCAAATTAATTACTTAAAAATCATACAATGTGTTTTTCTGGAGTTTTGAAAATCGGCAGTGTATCAAATACTTGTTCTCCCCACTGTAACTTATCCAAATACATTTAAACTCAGATTCACAATTCCTGACATTTAATCCTAGTAAACATTCCCTGAATTAGGTCAGTTAGGATCACCACTTTATTTTGAGAATGTGAAATGTCAGAATAATAGAGAAAATTATTTATTTCAGCTTTTATTTCTTTCATCACATTCCCAGTGGGTCAGAAGTTTACATACACTCAATGAGTATTTGGTAGCATTGCCTTTACATTGTTTAACTTGGGTCAAACGTTTCTGGTAGCCTTCCACAAGCTTCCCACAATAAGTTGGGTGAATGTTGGCCCATTCCTGCTGACAGAGCTGGTGTAACTGAGTCAGGTTTGTAGACCTCCTTGCTCGCACATGCTTTTTCAGTTCTGCCCACAAATTGTCTATGGAATTGAGGTCAGGGCTTTGTGATGGCCACTCCAATACCATGATTTTGTTGTCCTTAAGCCATTTTGACACAACTTTGGAAGTATGCTTTGGGTCATTGTCCTTTTTCCTCCAACCATAATGATGGTCATTATGGCCAAATAGTTATATTTTTGTTTCATCAGACCAGAGGACATTTGTCCAAAAAGCTTGATCTTTGTCCCCATGTGCAGTTGCAAACCTTAGTCTGGCTTTTTTATGGCAGTTTTGGAGTAGTGGCTTCTTCCTTGCTGAGCAGTCTCATATTATGTCGATATAGGACTCGTTTTACTGTGGATATAGATACTTTGTACTTTGTACTTTCCTCCAGCATCTTCACAAGGTCCTTTGCTGTTGTTCTGGGATTGTTCATGGTATCTTCAGATGTTTGGAAATTGCTCCCAAGGATGAAACAGATTTGTGGTGGTCTACAGTTTTTTTCTGAGGTCTTGGCTGATTTCTTTTGATTTTCCCACGATGTCAAGTGAAGAAGCACTGAGTTTGAAGGTAGGCCTTAAAAATACATCCACAGGTACACCTCCAATTGACTCAAATAATGTCAAATAGCCTATCAGAAGCTTCTAAAGCCATGACATCGTTTTCTGGAATGTTCCAAGCTGTTTCCAAGCCACAGTCAACTTAGTGTATGTAAACTTCTAACCCACTGGAATTGTGATACAGTGAATTATAAGTGAAATAATCTGATTGTTGAACAAATTACTTGTGTCATGCACAAAGTAGATGTCCTAACCGACTTGCCAAAACTATATTTTGTTAACATGAATTTTGTGGAGTGGTTGAAAAACGAGGTTTAATGACTCCAACTTCAGTGTATGTAAACTTCTGACTTCAACTGTATATGCTCCTAAAAACCAATGAGGAGATGGGAGAGGCGGGACTTGCAGCGCGTCAAGCATCACAATTAGAACCAAGT
This sequence comes from Oncorhynchus clarkii lewisi, assembly GCF_045791955.1. NCBI lineage: Eukaryota > Metazoa > Chordata > Actinopteri > Salmoniformes > Salmonidae > Oncorhynchus > Oncorhynchus clarkii. Next base: position 40,120,991 of record NC_092173.1, on the reverse strand, counting down.
TCCATTTTAGTGCCTGGCTACGCAGACGCTCGTTGACGTGCGAGAGCAGTGTGGATGCAATGATTGAATAACATGTATGTGCACATTATTTTTTGTATTTTTTGTGGTTTGGTCAGTTTGTTAAACTAGATAAACATCCATCTCAGATTGAGTACAGACAAATCCTTTATGAAACGTCATAATATGAGTCACAGATAGAAAGGCAGTATAAGATCACACATTGACACTGACATAAGGACTAGATTATATCAGATCCACCCTAGCCGGCGGTGTCTGATGTGGAACTGTGTTAGAGCTGTCAAATCTGCAAGCGACTCCCATCGTTGTACCTAAAGAGGGACAATGCCATTGGCTGCAAGGAGTTGCATTGATAAGCCAAATTAACAAGTTGGAACACTGGAATGTGTGATGTAATCTACACCTCCATTATGCTGATAGAAATCATGGTTTTCTATTTGAGCTTCATTAGTTCTATATAACCTACACAGTCTTGTTCTGAACTTTTTCCGTGAGTGGGGCGGGTGTGGCTTCATGACAATGATCACAAAAGCAGCTGCTCACTGATTTGACAACTCCAATGCACAAAACATGATCAAACATGATCAAACGCGTGATCTGATTGAATCTAGGCCTAAGAGTAATTTGGGCGTGCCGGTAGATTCTGCCTATTATTTACAGACATGCACAACGTACATAATTGCTAAGACAGAAAAACACATTTTTCTTGGTGCTTTGCTTTGTCTTCTATTCAGCTTCCTGTCGTCAGGAGGTGAGTTCCAACATGAAGCACAAGGACTAGACGTCTCTTCTGTTGGGAGAGAGGGCAGGTGTTCATACTCAACTTCATTATATCCATACTGTAAAATGTGTTTTCTCACACACACACACACCGTACCTAGGCGAAGACAAAATAGACTACCACCATGCAGCCAACGATCCATGCCGCCATCAGTAGAGCAGGAAACAGCCTGCAGGACGACGCCACCTGACCTGAGGCTGCATGATATAACACATCAGAACACCTCAACACACACAACTGGAGACAGTAGCTCTGGGTCATGGACCCCTCTTAACACAATTCATTGTTAAAAGTCTTAACCGTTGTGAGGTGGTTGTAAGCTAACATATTGAATCGTTTTAAGACGGTCATAGTGTGGATCATTTAGCTGTTTGATTTGGAATTTGAGGACCCCTTTATGTGTAAAAAAAAGTATATAAAAAAGTATTTAAAGTATTTATTTTGGCCATCACCACTATAGTCCTGAGAAACGCATTGAATAACACATCCATAAATGGCAAAAAATAATTACAAACAAGGTTTTGAAGTGTTTGTTCTATATCTAGGAGATATAAGTATCATGACACAAGGTGAGACCCAGATGCAGACACAGGAGGCAGATGGTTGGAGTCTTACAATGTTTATTAATCCAAAGGGGTAGACAAGAGAATGGTTGTGGACAGGCAAAAATTTCAAAACCAGATCAGAGTCCAGGAGATACAAAGTGGCAGACAGGCTAGTGGTCAAGGCAGAGATAAATACACTGGCAGAGAGAGACAGGAAACACAGGGATAAATACACTGGTACAGAGAGACAGGAAACACAGAGATAAATACACTGGTACAGAGAGACAGGAAACACAGGGATAAATACACTGGTACAGAGAGACAGGAAACACAGGGATAAATACACTGGTACAGAGAGACAGGAAACACAGGGATAAATACACTGGTACAGAGAGACAGGAAACACAGGGATAAATACACTGGTACAGAGAGACAGGAAACACAGGGATAAATACACTGGTACAGAGAGACAGGAAACACAGGGATAAATACACTGGTACAGAGAGACAGGAAACACAGAGATAAATACACTGGTACAGAGAGACAGGAAACACAGAGATAAATACACTGGTACAGAGAGACAGGAAACACAGAGATAAATACACTGGCACAGAGAGACAGGAAACACAGAGATAAATACACTGGTACAGAGAGACAGGAAACACAGAGATAAATACACTGGTACAGAGAGACAGGAAACACAGGGATAAATACACTGGTACAGAGAGACAGGAAACACAGGGATAAATACACTGGTACAGAGAGACAGGAAACACAGGGATAAATACACTGGTACAGAGAGACAGGAAACACAGGGATAAATACACTGGTACAGAGAGACAGGAAACACAGGGATAAATACACTGGTACAGAGAGACAGGAAACACAGAGATAAATACACTGGCCCAGAGAGACAGGAAACACAGAGATAAATACACTGGTACAGAGAGACAGGAAACACAGAGATAAATACATTGGGGAAAACAAGCGACACCTGGAGGGGGTGGAGACAATGAGGACAGGTGAAACAGATCAGGGCGTGACAATATTTTTACACATATTTAACCTTTTTTTTGGGTAGGCACAAAACTACTTTCATAATTCCATTCATTTTTTAAAACCAGTACCGGTTACCTTTAGACAAGTCATGTGACAATTGTGGGGGTCATAGAGCAAAATGAGAGTCTCCCCTTTCCATACAGTGGTCATAATAGTTTGTAGGTCAAACTGTTTGGACGCTACAGACATTTTCTTGAGAAGACCGATATTCTGGATGTCTCCCGGTCTGACAAACATCGTTCTGGCTCTGCCACCTTTCACCTCAGATGTCTCATGTCTCACTGCTCTAGCTCTGCCACCTTTCACCTCAGATGTCTCCTGTCTCACTGCTCTAGCTCTGCCACCTTTCACTGCAGAAGTCTCATGTCTCACTGCTCTGGCTCTGCAACCTATCACTGCAGATGTCTCATGTCTCACTGCTCTAGCTCTGCCACCTTTCACTGCAGATGTCTCATGTCTCACTGCTCTAGCTCTGCAACCTTTCACCTCAGATGTCTCATGTCTCACTGCTCTAGCTGCAACCTTTCACCTCAGATGTCTCATGTCTCACTGCTCTAGCTCTGCCACCTTTCACCTCAGATGTCTCACTGCTCTAGCTCTGCCACCTTTCACTTCAGATGTCTCATGTCTCACTGCTCTAGCTCTGCAACCTTTCACCTCAGATGTCTCATGTCTCACTGCTCTAGCTGCAACCTTTCACCTCAGATGTCTCATGTCTCACTGCTGTAGCTCTGCCACCTTTCACCTCAGATGCGGAAGTTCAACATCGCCAGATGCGGTGGATTAAGATTCATCCGATGCAACAACTGATATCTCTATCTTAAACTGACTGATTTAAAAAAAAAATGATGTTACTTAGATCGACCCTAGAGGGTTAAACCATGCTAAAACACATCCCACAAATCCTCAAAGTTGCTAAATGCCTGTGGAATACACAGCCAGGTCACCCGTGATATAAGTCAGTAGTCGACGTCCATCCATGTCTGAGGACGTTGGGAGATGACGTGGAAACCGGCCACTAGGGGCAACAGTGAGCGCTGTGACCTTCAAATAGTTTTCAGATTAGCTAAAGTGTTGTGGATGGGTGTAAGGCATTTGTTTTGTTCGAATGGTTTTAAGCCTATCCCCAACCTTTAACCTTTAACCTTTTACCATTCAGAGTTCATCCAAGATGTTGGAGTGAATGGCTAAACTTTAAATGAAACTCTTAAAAATGTGACGTTTTAAAATAGCTTTGGAAATTTGACGTTCGGTAAACATGGATGAATGTCTTATTCTGATTTGTGAAAGTGTTTGGAATGACCGAACTATAATCATGCATATTTCTCATAAAGATAACCCTTTCGTAAATGTATTTTTATTATGCTATTTAACTAGTCCAGAACAAATTATTATTTACAATGATGACCTACCCTTGCCAAACCCTAACCCAGGCGACGCTGGGCCAATTGTCTGCTGCCCTATGGGACTCCCAATCACAGCTGATTATAATACAGCTTGGAAACGAACCAGTGTCTGTAGTGACGTCTCTAGCACTGAGATGCAGCGTCTTAGACTGCTGCGCCACTCGGGAGCCTCTTGCATACAGATGCTTGGTAAGCATACAAGTATTTATCAGAGCCAAAGAAATCACTAATTTACTCACTCACTACACAGTTTTGAAGAGAGAGTATTGAAGAGGTTTCTTACCTCTTGGCTCCATGGTTCCTCTTCACTGACCTTCTGGTCACCTTGGATCCGACTGTATAAGAGCAGTGGTGACTTGATGTTTACATCTGCCTAGGCAGCTATGGACTGAACAGGGGGGTGAACACACACTCAGTCCCCGCCGGAAACAGCTTCTAAAATGAAACTCATTCACACACTCAGACAGAAAACACACACACACAGATTGACACATGGAGAGTACACACACGTCCCCATTGGCCTCATTTTCTAAACTCAAAAGGTCCTTACGCCTCTAGAGAATACTATCTCCAGAAAAACACACAAACGATTACATCACACACCAACACACATGAAGGCCTACAGTGGGAGACCATGTGAAAAGCCAAGAAAATGCATTGCAGAAAGCCAGAACTTAGAGTGTGTGTCTGAGTGTATCAGGGGTCACATCAAAACATAGAGACCCCACGTTTTGGGAAATCTAAAGGGAGGATAGCTGTTTCCATAACAACCATTTCTCTGTGGGCCTGGTCCCAGCTGTGAAAGACCCAGGTCTCCTCTTCAGATCTCCCCCAGGAGCAGCACCTCCAGCTGGGGTGCACTCCCCCTCTCTGTCCCCAGAGAGGCGTGGAGCTCCAACCCTAGCCCCAGTGAGGCCACAGACAAGCAGTAAGGCAGGTGAAGAGGAACATGGAGATCATTAACTATCATGGAAATGAACTTCACAAGATGTGCAATACAAGCTCCTCGAGTGACTTTACAACTTTGTGACTATTGACAGGTTATATTAGGTTGAATACCATCACACTTTATTTCTCTATCCATCCCTCCAGTCTACCACTCTACAGACTGGGGGAGCACAGAGGCAGTAAAGCCAGTCACACACAGTCTGTAGAAGATGAGGGTATAGGGGAGAGGGGGTGAGAAGAGGAGAAGAGGAGGACATAGGGAAGAGGGGGTGAGAAGAGGAGAAGATGAGGACATAGGGGAGAGGGGGTGTGCAGAGGAGAAGAGGAGGACATAGGGGAGATGTGAAGAGGAGAAGAGGAGGACATAGGGGAGAGGGGGTGAGAATAGGAGAAGAGGAGAAGAGGAGGACATAGGGGAGAGGGGGTGTGAAGAGGAAAAGAGTAGGGCATAGGGGAGAGGGGGATGAGAAGAGGAGGATGAGAGGAGGAGGGCATGGGGGAATGACCCCTGCCTTTCACAATTCACCTTTCCAACACCCCATTCCTGTTGATGCAGTACAAGACTTCAACACACACACACACACACACACACACACACACACACACACACACACACACACACACACACACAAGCTAAATATTGAACTAAATATACAGTATACAGTTACAGTAAAATGTTTAGACACCTACTCATTCAAGAGTTTTTCTTATTTTTTTGGACTATTTTCTACAATGTAGAATAATAGTGAAGAAATAAAACCATGAAATAAGACATGTGGAATCACATAGTAACCAAAAAAGTGTTAAACACATCAAAACATTTTATATTTTATATTCTTCAAAGTAGCCACCCTTTGCACACTCTTGGCATTCTCTCAACCAGCTTCACCTGGAATGCTTTCCAACAGTCTTGAAGGAGTTCCCACATATGCTGAGCACTTGTTGGCTGCTTTTCCTTCACTTTGCAGTCCAACTCATCCCAAAGCAGCTCAATTGGGTTGAGGTCAGGTGATTGTGGAGGCCAGGTCATCTGATAGAGCATTCCTCTCCTTCTTGGTTAAATAGCCCTTACACAGCCTGAAGGTGTGTTGGGTCATTGTCCTGTTGAAAAACAAATGATAGTCCCACTCTGAGCAAACCAGATAGGATGTCATATTGTTGCAAAATACAAGCATTTCGCTACACTGGCATTAACATCTGCTAACCATGTGTATGTGACAAATAAAATTTGATTTAAATTTGATTTGCTCTGGTAGCTATGCTGGTTAAGTGTGCCTTGAATTGTAAATAAATTACAGACAGTGTCACCAGCAAAGCACCCCACACCATCCACCTCCTCCTCCACACTTCACCGTGGGAACCACACATGCGGAGATCATCCGTTCACCTGCGTATCACAAAGACACCGCGGTTGGAACCAAAAATCTCAAATTTGGTCTCATCAGACAAAAGGACAGATTTCCACTGGTCTAATGTCCATTGCTTGTGTTCCTTTGCCTAAGCAAGTCTCTTCTTATTATTGGTGTCCATTAGTAGTGGTTTCTTCGTAATTCGACAGTGAATTGCCTGATTCACACAATCTCTTCTTAACACTTGATGTTGAGATTCGTCTGTAACAAACTCTGTGAAGTATTTATTGGGCTGCAATTTCTGAGGCTGGTAACTCTAATGAACTTATCCTCTGCAGCAGAGGTAACTCTGAGTCTTCCTGTCCTGTGGCAGTTCTCATGAGATCCAGTTTCATCATAGTGCTTGATGGTTTTTGCGACTGCACTTGAAGACCTTCACGTTTTAAATTTGTGATAGGAGGCGGTATTTTGACGTCCGAATGAAAGTGTGCCCAAAGTAAACTGCCTGCTACTCAGGCCCAGAAGCTAGGATATGCATATAATTGATATATATGGATAGAAAACCCTCTAATGTTTCTAAAACTGTTAAAATAATGTCTGTGAGTATAACAGAGGACATAGGGGAGATGTGAAGAGGAGAAGAGGAGGACATAGGGGAGAGGGGGTGAGAATAGGAGAAGAGGAGAAGAGGAGGACATAGGGGAGAGGGGGTGTGAAGAGGAAAAGAGTAGGGCATAGGGGAGAGGGGGTTGAGAAGAGGAGGATGAGAGGAGGAGGGCATGGGGGAATGACCCCTGCCTTTCACAATTCACCTTTCCAACACCCCATTCCTGTTGATGCAGTACAAGACTTCAACACACACACACACACACACACACACACACAAGCTAAATATTGAACTAAATATACAGTATACAGTTACAGTAAAATGTTTAGACACCTACTCATTCAAGAGTTTTTCTTATTTTTTTGGACTATTTTCTACAATGTAGAATAATAGTGAAGAAATAAAACCATGAAATAAGACATGTGGAATCACATAGTAACCAAAAAAGTGTTAAACACATCAAAACATTTTATATTTTATATTCTTCAAAGTAGCCACCCTTTGCACACTCTTGGCATTCTCTCAACCAGCTTCACCTGGAATGCTTTCCAACAGTCTTGAAGGAGTTCCCACATATGCTGAGCACTTGTTGGCTGCTTTTCCTTCACTTTGCAGTCCAACTCATCCCAAAGCAGCTCAATTGGGTTGAGGTCAGGTGATTGTGGAGGCCAGGTCATCTGATAGAGCATTCCTCTCCTTCTTGGTTAAATAGCCCTTACACAGCCTGAAGGTGTGTTGGGTCATTGTCCTGTTGAAAAACAAATGATAGTCCCACTCTGAGCAAACCAGATAGGATGTCATATTGTTGCAAAATACAAGCATTTCGCTACACTGGCATTAACATCTGCTAACCATGTGTATGTGACAAATAAAATTTGATTTGATTTGATTTGCTCTGGTAGCTATGCTGGTTAAGTGTGCCTTGAATTGTAAATAAATTACAGACAGTGTCACCAGCAAAGCACCCCACACCATCCACCTTCTCCTCCACACTTCACCGTGGGAACCACACATGCGGAGATCATCCGTTCACCTGCGTATCACAAAGACACCGCGGTTGGAACCAAAAATCTCAAATTTGGTCTCATCAGACAAAAGGACAGATTTCCACTGGTCTAATGTCCATTGCTTGTGTTCCTTTGCCTAAGCAAGTCTCTTCTTATTATTGGTGTCCATTAGTAGTGGTTTCTTCGTAATTCGACAGTGAATTGCCTGATTCACACAATCTCTTCTTAACACTTGATGTTGAGATTCGTCTGTAACAAACTCTGTGAAGTATTTATTGGGCTGCAATTTCTGAGGCTGGTAACTCTAATGAACTTATCCTCTGCAGCAGAGGTAACTCTGAGTCTTCCTGTCCTGTGGCAGTTCTCATGAGATCCAGTTTCATCATAGTGCTTGATGGTTTTTGCGACTGCACTTGAAGACCTTCACGTTTTAAATTTGTGATAGGAGGCGGTATTTTGACGTCCGAATGAAAGTGTGCCCAAAGTAAACTGCCTGCTACTCAGGCCCAGAAGCTAGGATATGCATATAATTGATATATATGGATAGAAAACCCTCTAATGTTTCTAAAACTGTTAAAATAATGTCTGTGAGTATAACAGAGGACATAGGGGAGATGTGAAGAGGAGAAGAGGAGGACATAGGGGAGAGGGGGTGAGAATAGGAGAAGAGGAGAAGAGGAGGACATAGGGGAGAGGGGGTGTGAAGAGGAAAAGAGTAGGGCATAGGGGAGAGGGGGTTGAGAAGAGGAGGATGAGAGGAGGAGGGCATGGGGGAATGACCCCTGCCTTTCACAATTCACCTTTCCAACACCCCATTCCTGTTGATGCAGTACAAGACTTCAACACACACACACACACACACACACACACACAAGCTAAATATTGAACTAAATATACAGTATACAGTTACAGTAAAATGTTTAGACACCTACTCATTCAAGAGTTTTTCTTATTTTTTTGGACTATTTTCTACAATGTAGAATAATAGTGAAGAAATAAAACCATGAAATAAGACATGTGGAATCACATAGTAACCAAAAAAGTGTTAAACACATCAAAACATTTTATATTTTATATTCTTCAAAGTAGCCACCCTTTGCACACTCTTGGCATTCTCTCAACCAGCTTCACCTGGAATGCTTTCCAACAGTCTTGAAGGAGTTCCCACATATGCTGAGCACTTGTTGGCTGCTTTTCCTTCACTTTGCAGTCCAACTCATCCCAAAGCAGCTCAATTGGGTTGAGGTCAGGTGATTGTGGAGGCCAGGTCATCTGATAGAGCATTCCTCTCCTTCTTGGTTAAATAGCCCTTACACAGCCTGAAGGTGTGTTGGGTCATTGTCCTGTTGAAAAACAAATGATAGTCCCACTCTGAGCAAACCAGATAGGATGTCATATTGTTGCAAAATACAAGCATTTCGCTACACTGGCATTAACATCTGCTAACCATGTGTATGTGACAAATAAAATTTGATTTGATTTGATTTGCTCTGGTAGCTATGCTGGTTAAGTGTGCCTTGAATTGTAAATAAATTACAGACAGTGTCACCAGCAAAGCACCCCACACCATCCACCTTCTCCTCCACACTTCACCGTGGGAACCACACATGCGGAGATCATCCGTTCACCTGCGTATCACAAAGACACCGCGGTTGGAACCAAAAATCTCAAATTTGGTCTCATCAGACAAAAGGACAGATTTCCACTGGTCTAATGTCCATTGCTTGTGTTCCTTTGCCTAAGCAAGTCTCTTCTTATTATTGGTGTCCATTAGTAGTGGTTTCTTCGTAATTTGACAGTGAATTGCCTGATTCACACAATCTCTTCTTAACACTTGATGTTGAGATTCGTCTGTAACAAACTCTGTGAAGTATTTATTGGGCTGCAATTTCTGAGGCTGGTAACTCTAATGAACTTATCCTCTGCAGCAGAGGTAACTCTGAGTCTTCCTGTCCTGTGGCAGTTCTCATGAGATCCAGTTTCATCATAGTGCTTGATGGTTTTTGCGACTGCACTTGAAGACCTTCACGTTTTAAATTTGTGATAGGAGGCGGTATTTTGACGTCCGAATGAAAGTGTGCCCAAAGTAAACTGCCTGCTACTCAGGCCCAGAAGCTAGGATATGCATATAATTGATATATATGGATAGAAAACCCTCTAATGTTTCTAAAACTGTTAAAATAATGTCTGTGAGTATAACAGAACTGAAATGGCAGGCGAAACCCCGAGGACAAACCATCCCCCCCCAAAAAAATCCTCTGACCACTGATTTCAATGGCTGGCACTTTTATAATAGGGGGAAATCATGCCCCATTGCAGTTCCTAGGGCTTCCACTAGATGTCAACAGTCTTTAGAAAGAGTTTTTGGAAGAATTTGCCAGAAATTTTAGTTTTTCTAGGTGGCTCCCATTTTGGCTGTAGTGTTTCCAAGCGCGTGAATGAGAGCGTGTTCTTTGGTTCTTTTCTCCGGTAAAGACAATAACGATTCTCCGTCTTAAATTTTAGCGTTTATTTATGTATTAGGGTACCTATTGTTTGATTATAAACGTTGATTGACTTGTTTGGAAAGTTTATTGGTAACATTTGGGATTCATTTTGTATGCATTTTGAAGGATGGAAACTCCGATGATTATTGACTGAAGCGCGCTAGCTAAACTGAGTTTGTATGGATATAAAGAAGGACATTATCATACAAGGACCATTTGTAATGTAGCTGGGACCTTTTGGAGTGCCAACAGAAGAAGGTAAGGCATATATTATATCGCTATTTCTGACTCCCTGGTTGAAAATGATTTGTTATGCATTTGTGTGCAGGGCGTTGTCCTCTGATAATCGCATGGTTTGCTTCAACCGTAAAGCCTTTTTGAAATCTGACATGGCGGCTGGATTAACAACAAGTTAAGCTTTATTTTGATGTATTGCACTTGTGATGTCATGAAATGACATGAGTAATTTAATTTGAATTTGGTGCTCTGCAATTTCACCCGAAATTGTCGAAATGGGATGGTAGCGTGATGGACTGTCGTTTCTCTTTGCTTATTTGAGCGGTTCTTGCCATTATATGGACTTATTATTTTACCAAATAGGGCTATCTTCTGTATACCACCCCTCCCTTGTCACAACACAACTGATTGGCTCAAGCGCTTTAAGAAGGAAAAAAAATACTTTTAACAAGGCACACCTTTTAATTGAAATGCGTTCCAGGTGACTACCTCATGAAGCTGGTTGAGAGAATGCCAAAAGTGTGCAAAGCTGTCATCAAGGCTTGTTGACTTAGCTAGCTCTCCCAATCAACACCTGTGATTTCTTTATACCTTGCTTTATGTCTCTCTCAAATGTCAATATGCCTTGTATACTGTTGTTTAGGATAATTATCATTGTTTTAGTTTACCGCGGAGCCCCTAGTCCCACTGTACATGCCGTAGACACCTCATTTGGCCCAACTCCCACACATGCGGTGACCTCACCTAGTATAATCAGCGTGTCCAGAGATGCAACTTCTCTTATCATCACTCAGTGCCTGGGCTTACCTCCACTGTACCCACACCCCACCATACCCCTGTACATTATGCCCTGAATCTATTCTACCACACCAGAAATCTGCTCCTTTTATACTCTGTTCCCAATGCACTAGACGACCAGTTTTGCTAGCCTTTAGCCATACCCTCATCCTACTCCTCCTCTGTTCCTCGGGTGATGTGGAGGCCTCGTGTGTCCCCAGGCACTTTCATTTGTTGACTTCTGTAATCGAAAAAGCCTTGGTGTCATGCATGTTAACATCAGAAGCCTCCTCCCTAAGTTTGTTTTACTCACTGCTTTAGCACACTCCGCCAACCCTGATGTCCTAGCCGTGTCTGAATCCTGGTTTAGGAAGGCCACCAAAAATTAAAAGATTTCCATAACCAACTACAACATTTTCCGTCAAGATAGAACTGCCAAAGGGGGAGGAGTTGCAATCTACTGCAGAGATAGCTTGCAAAGTTCTGTCATACTTTCCAGGTCTATGCCCAAACAGTTCGAGCGTTTAATTAAAAAAACTAATCTCTCCAGAAATAAGTCTCTCACTGTTGCCGCCTGTTATAGACCCCCCCCCCCCCCCCTCCCAGCTGTGTCCTGGACACCATAAGTGAATTGATTGCTCCCCATCTATCTTCAGAGTTTGTTCTATTAGGTGACCTAAACAGGGATATGCTTAACACCCCAGCAGTCCTACAATCTAAGCTAGATGCCCTCAATCTCACACAAATTATCAAGGAACCCACCAGGTACAACCTTAAATCTGTAAACATGGGCACCCTCATAGATATTATCCTGACCAACTTGCCCTCCAAATACACCTCTGCTGTTTTCAATCAGGATCTCAGTGATCACTGCCTCATTGCCTGCATCCGCGGTCAAATGACCACCCCTCATCACTGTCAAACGCTCCCTAAAACACTTCTGCGAGCAGGCCTTTCTAATTACCTGGCCCAGGTATCCTGGAAGGATATTGACCTCATCTGTTACTGTATTTTAATTATGCCAATGTGTTTTCATTAATTGAAAACCCTGAATCTATTTTATGAGAATTTGTAAGATTCCTGTTTGCATAAAATAGACGGAGACCAGCCATTTCAATAATAGGTAACAGAATTTATTCTCGGAGCGCGCTACCACGTTACCACGAGCAACAGTTTATATACAATAACATGATGTAATTTCATTGCTTAACAGAATACCCTCCTCTCGACCGGGACAAAGTGAAGTTAAAAGTTCATTCTAACTTACTAACACACTCCCAGGTCACACAACATAATTGAATTAACTTTTGACCCCTCAACATTATCGATCACCACTTAGCTGACAGTTCTAATTAACAGAAAACCTAGGAATGCACTCACTTCCTTATCTACAACACCCCAGAGCTCAGTTTCGTCGGTTCAACCATTGGTTAACTACCTTATCTGTTTACTTAATCCACAAACCATTTCTTTCTTCCTAGTTGTAATGGTGTTCAGTTGCTCCTATCTGAGACGCAGATGTCTCAACTAGGCACCTGGAAATGCAAATGCGCTACGCTAAATGCTAAATGTACTCGTTAAAACTCAAACGTTCATTAAAACACACATACAGGGTATTGAATTAAAGCTACACTCGTTGTGAATCTAGCCAACAAGTCAGATTTTTAAAATGCTTTTCGGCGAAAGCATGAGAAGCTATTATCTGATAGCATGCAACACCCCAAAATGCCTGAAGGCGAAGTAAACAAAAGAATTAGCATAGCCGGCGCTACACAAATAGCAGAAATAAAATATAAAACATTCATTACCTTTGACGAGCTTCTTTCTTGGCACTCCTATATGCCCCATAAACATCACTATTGGGTCTTTTTTTCGATTAAATCGGTCCATATATACCCAAAATAGCCATCTATGGAAACTGTGTAATTCAGAAAAAAACATTGTTTCAAAACGCTGCATCATTTTTTTAAATTAAAAAAGTCGACGATAAACTTTCACAAAACACTTCAAAATACTTTTGTAATCCAACTTTAGGAATTAGTAAACGTTAATAAGCTATCAAAATGATCACGGGGCGATGTGTATTCAATAGCTCCACGTCTTCATATCATGTTTGGAAAATCTCTCTTCCAAGACGTCTTGTCGGAGCCCGGATGGAATGGAATCTCTTTCCTTTGTTTGACCAAGAAATAACTCTCAGGAAAATGACGACAATGGCGACATCGTGTGGAAGCTGTAGGAATTGCATCCTTGGCCTTATTTAATTTGGTGTCCCTTAAACAATACATGCAAGTGGCGCATGGATATTATGTTCAGCTTTCGTTGACCACTTTTTCTCTGCGCTTTTCGATGAAACACACGCTCTGTTATAGTCACAGCCGTGATTTAACCAGTTTTAGAAACTTCAGAGTGTTTTCTATCCACACATACTAATCATATGCATATACTATATTCCTGGCATGAGTAGCAGGACGCTGAAATGTTGCGCGATTTTTAACAGAATGTTCGAAAAAGGAGGGGGTAGACTTAAGAGGATTTAATTAACTTTAATTACTCCTTGTCCGTGTCACACAATCCCTTCTTATGACCTCATAGTGTTAATCAGATATAATAAAACAGAGTATAAGTTTACTTAGTTACAGTTCTATTTGAAATGGGGATATTGTTTATTCTTTTATTCATAATAATTCTAACAATCCACCCTAAAAATTACTAAACAATTCATACCATCATTAAACACTAAAAGGAAACTTCAATTATATACTAAGAATAAGACAACCCAATACATGTATGTACACACAATCAACTTCAGTGACTGTTCTAACCTACATCCGAATCTTAACTCTACTTATCAGGATTTTCCATTACAATCTTCATGAAAAAACAGTCTATACATTGAAACAAGAAAACATCTAAATTCCCGAAACATCAAATATGGTCTCCTCGCACGTGAAAGGATCCGGAATCTTCTATTACGTCCAGAGCCATGTATTTTGTGTTCCACTGGTCAGAGCTTAGGATTGGTCCATATATCAGCATCTGAAGTGTCATCGATTTCTCCAGAGTCCTGGAAATGATAACTTTCATACACGCAATCAAAACACATCCGCACAAAACTAACACAGTCACACAGGTGAAGGTAGCCCATAACACAGTAATCATAACATTTTTCCATCTTCCAAACACACTGTCAACCCAATTAGTCAGAGAAGTATTCACCCCTGAGTTCACTGCCAACTCGTGAGCTTGGGTGTGTAAACCAGCCAAGGCCGGGGTCACTGATCCATCCGGAGCTGTGTCATCGGGTTCCAAACTACCTCCATACACTCCCACCCTTTTCAGCCAGCAAACATATACAAGACTATTCTATTCTTCCAAGCCATTCATTAGATCTCTGATATAATTGGTGAAGCGCTGTGGATTTTTAATAGATATAATAGATCCAATCCACATTCTCATTGAGAGTGGACCACCAAAAAAATACTTCACTCTAATCCTGCCAGGATCTAATTTATAGCTTTGATCTCATCTGCCCCCGTGGAACCACAATGTTATTAATACAAACCCCATCATCAAAATACCCAGTCGGAGTACTTATTTTCTCCCATTTAGTCAACATCATGTCATGGTGTTGAATGAGTATGAAAGGCATTCTTAAAAGTACCAGTACACATACCCCTGTCCAATTAGCCAGTAATAATCAGCCATAACATCATTCCCCCACACAACCACCACCAGATGTGAGCCCTGGGTCTCCTTATCTTACTGAAATCCCCAGATCTCAACCAGCCTGCCAAATCACTCATTTGTCGCATCAGAAGTAACATGATCTGTCCTATTGCAGGTACTGATTTCCCCCACATATTTCCCAGAAGTACTATACTGAATCAAACAGTAAACAGTCTCCCTTGCCTCTGTGAAAGGAGGAGGCTTAGATTTCAGAGGAACATATATATAAATAGTATAAATAGGATATAAATAGTGCAAATCCATACAACTGTTATTATCTGGCTTTCATGCTTCCATGAATAGCTTTACCATACAGGCCGTTCCCTTAGGTGAATTAATTCCATTTAATGGAAAAGTGTTACGGTTTTCTTCTGGTGAAGGAGAGACGGACCAAAACGCAGTGTGGTTATTTATAAACATCTTTAATAAAGATGATAACGTGAACAATATACTTATACAAAACAAGAAAACGTGGCAAACCGAAAACAGTCCTAACTGGTGCAAAACACAGAGACAAGAACAATTACCCACAAAAAGCCAAAGAATATGGCTGCCTAAATATGGTTCCCAGTCAGAGACAACGATAAACACCTGCCTCTGATTGAGAACCACTCTAGGCAACCATAGACTTAAACTCATACTAAACACAACCCCATAAATCTAATAAACCCCTAGACAAGACAAGACACATAAATCACCCATGTCACACCCTGGCCTGACCAAAATAATAAAGAAAACCCAAAATACTAAGGCCAGGGCGTGACAAAAAGGGATGGTTGTCAACTGAGGTTTGCTGTGGCACAAACATAGCATTCATTCTTCTTTAGCTATTGATCTGGCCGTATATTTCAATCCACTCTAACCAGAGGTTAGAATCCTCATAACCAGTTTCCCTTTCCTTAAGATCTTTCATCTAAACTTTCCACACTGGCTCTTGGCTCTGGGCAACTCCACAGTCAGTATCTGCTTTGTCAGGGGGACTCTGCTTGTATTCTGCTGACTATAGAGCAATTATCTGCTGTAACTTTTTATACCCAGAATGCACTAGATTATCAACTGAAACCCTTACTTTCACTACACTCCATCTTCTTCCATACTGGGTATGTAGATTTATGTAGCCCTCTCACATGATGTGAGCTATAACCTGTTTCCATGAACTACACAGGGACTTGCATAGATGTCCTCCATAATAGCTGCTCTTAATCCTGCACTGCCAAGGAGTGAGGCCCCATTTGGTCTACATAGAACTCCACTGAGACATTCTTCCCAATCCCACTCTCACTTCCTGTTTATCCAGATCAAGTGATCTTTTATGCTTGGTTAATACTAAATCCTCATTGTCTAACTACCTGTCAATATTACCCTCTGGCCTTCTCGGGGTTCATGGTGTATCAGGAATAAGGTCCCACAACCAGACAGCTCAGGATGGACAGCCCACCCATAAAGCCCCACCCTCTTCCAGAGAACACATCATTAGCAAGAGCCAGACACACTTTCACTTCTATGAACAAAAACAGGGATGGGATGACAGGTAAGGAAATCTTCATTCGAGAGATGGCCAACATAATTCTGTTAAGTCCAGTTCTCCTCTCGAACACTGTTATTGTTCGACATTGTCAGTGTGTCTTACCCTCCCGCAGTGTGATATGACTCCGGGTAGTTCTTTCAGCTAGCTGTCACCAGGAGTCCTTGGTATGGTCCCCCCAACAGGCCTCAGGGACTGGATTGAGTGACTTCACCTGTAATTCACCCGTAGTGCATAACATCTTGGACATACAGGTTTTGTTAACAAACAGTTTCTCATTTGTTCTATCTGATTATATCTTTAACTTCTATACCTACTTGTTAGCAAACATTTTTTATTAGTTTATTATCCAGTAGGTCACATCCTATCCTAGAACACAATTTACCCATCCCCCCTTTGATACCTGGCTCTGCCCAGGTAACAACCTTGCCTACTCTAAACAATGACTTAGGTAAGATTAGTAAATTATCATTATGTCTGACATCATCATGTAGGAGCGCCCCTTTCATTCTCCACGTGTCCAATTCTCCCTTGGGCGTCCATTCATGTCAATCCTGTACCAATTCTCTGTCAAGTGTCGTATCTACTTTAAGAAGTATCTGTGCTACTTATATATTTTCTTAAACATATATTTATCGATTTAAACAGTAACCCTTTTCCCTCCTATCTCTGAAATACCACTAAGCGTCTCACTGTGTCTATGAGAGGCAATGTCTAAAGTCCTTACATTTCCTTTATCAATCTATCTTGATCCTAACAATAATCCTAAATCATCATAGAAGTCATATTTCCCTTTTAAATTCAATACTATTTAAATAAAAACCTCCTAATAATCAAACAAAGCCAAAATAAATGCTAACCATATCAAATCCTTCCTACACTAATAAGCTCTTTCCTTCAGGGGTCCACAGTATCTTATCTGACAATAACATGAATTAACCTTAAAATCAGTTTCATCAATAATTTAATATATGTTGCATAGTGTGGAATACCTTATCTACAGTAATTTATCACCCCTAAGAACTGAAACTTATTTTTCTATGTAATTTCCTGCCCTATTGGCTTAATATATCTCCTATCCAAACCTCAATGTATCTCATCTTCCCCTATTTATTCTCAATGATACATAGGATTTTTTCTGTTGTACTACCAAATCAATAATAGCCAATTCAAAAACTTCACAGCTAATGTTGTAAAACAGAATCCTGAACCACTTTCTCATCTGCGGTTCAAATTATAATTCTAGCCCAAAACTAAAACTCCATTATAATTAATTTACCTTATAACTAGTAACCCAAATGACCACAAATTCATTATACAAATGGCTCTCCCCCTGAGGCTGATCAGACCCCAAGAGATAGCCATGATAAGGTCAAAGGTCATACCACCCTTTTATAGTCATGTTCCATACCACATTAGACATATTAAAGAACCCTTTATCCTTAAATCAAAAAATTCACTTGTGTAATTAAAACTCATAAAATAAAAACCCATAAAGTTCCATATGTGAGCGTACCTCTTTAAAATACCTTTGCCCCAAAACAAATAGTCCTAACAAATGTTTTATGTGTATATATTTGCAAACCTTAATGAATAAACAAAACTTCCAGGCCTTTTTCAATTTGGGCGTTTATGGCCTCAATCTCACCCACTCTCCCCAAGATTATAATCCCAGATATTTAATAAAAATCTAAACGTATTCTCCCATGGCTCCTTCCACTTACATATTTTAGATAACTTCCATCCGTCCCGGAAGAATGAATCCTACGTGAAACACACCAGAATACAATGTTTAATTAAGTTAAATCAACTCTTAAATAACCCTAAAATAAACACATCCCATTAGTAGAGGATGCCTGGTTGTTCTTTAAAAGTGCTTTCCTCACCATCTTAAATAAGCATGTACTCTGCTGCCAGTGACTGGAACGAATTACAAAAATTGCTGAAGCTGGAGACTTACATTCCCCTCACTAACTTTAAACATCAGCTATCTGAGCAGCTATCCAATTGCTGCAGCTGTACATTGTCCATCTGTAAATAGCCCACCCAATCTACCTACCTCATCCCCATATTGTTTTCATTTACTTTGCTGCTCTTTTGCACACCAGTATCACTACTTACACACCTTCATCTGCTCATCATCATCTGCTCATCTGTCACTCCAGTTTTAATCTGCTAAATTGTAATTACTTCGCAACTATGGCCTATTTATTGTCTTACCTCCTCATGCCATTTGCACACACTGTATATAGAATTTCTTTTTTTCTATTGTGTTATTGACACTTGTTTATTCCATGTGTAACTGTGTTGTTGTTTCTGTCGCACTGCAGTTGTAAATAGCTTACCTGGTTAAATAAAGTTGAAATAAAAAAATTCTACAATGTAGAAAATAGTAAAAAATAAAACTGTAATTATTAGGTGTGTCCAAACTTCTGACTGGAACTGTATACCCAGACTATCTACATTCACAATTTTTGCACAAACAGTTTTTTTATCACATATCCTGCTTCTACTGTTTATTATCTATCCTATTGCCTAGTCACTTCAGTTATATATACTGTTTATTATCTATCCTATTGCCTAGTCACTTCAGTTAAATATACTGTTTATTATCTACCCTGTTTCCTCGTCACTTCAGTTATATATACTGTTTATTATCTACCCTGTTGCCTCGTCACTTCAGTTATATATACTGTTTATTATCTACTTTGTTGCCTAGTAATTTCAGTTATATATACTGTTTATTACTAACCTGTTGCCTAGTTACTTCAGTTATATACACGGTTTATTATCTATCCTGTTGCCTAGTCACTTCAGTTATATATACTGTTTATTATCTATCCTGTTGCCTAGTTACTTCAGTTATATACACGGTTTATTATCTATCCTGTCGCCTAGTAACTTCAGTTATATATCATGTTTATTATCTATCCTGTTGCCTAGTAACTTCAGTTATATATACTGTTTATTATCTATCCTGTTGCCTAGTTACTTCAGTTAAACAGTGCCATCGGGAAGTATTCAGAACCCTTTTTACCAACATTTTGTTGTGTTACTAAGTGGGATTCAAATGGATTAAATTGTCATTTTTTGTAAGCGATCTACACAAAATAGCTTCTCACTTATCCTCCCAGATAATCATGTTGCTGAATAGCCACCACTAGTCAGCTACCTGCTCCCCGTCCTGCCCCCTCCCCTGCACTCCATTCCGTTTCTTTATTATTTACATTTTGCTCCCTTTTTCTCCCCAAATGTTTGACTGCGATCTTGTTTCATCGCTCAAAGGGCTCGGGAGATGCGAAGGTCGAGTCATGTGTGCTTCTTAACACCTGCTCGTTAAACCCAGAAGTCAGCTGCACCAATGTGTCGGAGGAAACACCATTCAACTGATGACCGAAGTCAGCCTGCAGGTGCCCTGCCCACCACAAAGAGTCGCGAGAGCACGAAGAGTCAAGTAAAGCCCCACCGATCAAACCCTCCCCTAACCTGGACGATGTTGGGCCAGTTGTGTGCCGCTCTATGGATCTCCTGGTCACGGCCTGTTATGACATAGCCTGGGATCGAACCAGACTGTAATGACACCGCGCCACTCGGGAGGCCACGTTATTTTTTTCATCCTGAAAAACTCCACAGTTCTTAACAATTACAAGTATACCCATAACATGATGCAGCCACCACTATGCTTGAAAATATGGTCAGTGGTACAAAGTAATGTGTTGGATTTGGACTAAACATAACACTTTGTAATGGGCACCAAAAGTAAAAAATGTTTTTGCCACATATTCCTTTAGTGCCTTGTTATAAACAGGATGCATGTTTTGGAATATTTTTCTGTACGATGAAAATAAAACCTAACATAACTCAAACGGAAAGCATTTGCATTTTTGCGCAGTCCTTTTCACTTTGTCAATTAGGAGTGTTGTGTTCCCCAGCAAGAAAACCAAAATGTGTCACTCAAACAGAAGGGGGAACTAACAAAGAGTCACGGACAACAACCAAAATGAAATAGGTGGGGTTTTAGGAGGGGTTCTGAAAGACACTAATGGGGGTGTCCACTGAAAGTGGACCTAAAACAACAACTGGGACCTAAAAGACACCCACCATGAGACCCACTAAATTTACCCAAGAAGAGGTAAACAAAAGAAAAACCCACACCAAACTTAAAGACAGGAAGTAAACCAAAAAGGTGGAACAAACCAAAGGTGTTAACCCTCCACCTCTCTCAAGACATCTAAAGGTGTTCAACCTCCACATCTATCAAGTCAACTGCAGCACTGGGCCAGCACAGGTTAAACACTTTCCCACTTACCAGATGAACAAGCCAGCAAAGGTGTAACACATACTGACTAACGAGGTGACACCAATTGGTGCGCCCTACTTGCTAAAGTCCAACCTCAAAACATAAATGGAAAAAACAAAACCTGTAACAGGAGTAACTACAATGTTGATCCATTTTCAGTTCACAGCCATTCAACTCTTTAACTGTTTAAAGTCACCAGTGGCCTCATGGTGAAATCCCTGAGCGGATTCCTTGCTTTCCGCAACTGAGTTAGGAAGGACGCTTGTATCTTTGTAGTGACTGGGTGTATTGATACACCATCCAAAGTGTAATTAATAACTTCATCATGCTCAAAGGGATATTCAATGTACGTGTTTTGTTTCTCTACTGTTGGGGAATAATCAGAATTGGTTGGTAACATAGGTAAGATGTTTTATATTCATCATATGTTTGTAAGTTACTTCTCATCAAGAATGTTATTTTTGTATAATACTGTGGCAGGGTTGCAATATCTGTTCTATGTCAAGACTAAGTTGCATGGGCCGCAGAGAGGGGAGAGGTCAAGGCATAATCATGTGTAAACATATCTTTTGCTCCACTGTGTCTGTGTGCCAGTCACTCCCTACTTTTCCCATCGGGGAAAGGAGGATAGCAGTGTCTGGAATCATTCTATCCTCTCCGTGAGCTTGTCCAGGATTGGTTGTATTTAGAGTTAGTTGTATCTAAATTACAATTTGATATATGCCTGTTGATATGGAGGATTGGTTTATGGTTATAGGGTTTGAGTAAGGAGACAAAGCTGAACGATTTATTATGTCTATGCTGTCTGACTATGTATGTTCTTTGCTATTAAAGGATCTCAGTTGCAATGTAGGGGGGCTCTCAGAGAATTAATTGATAGACACTGAATTGCCTGAGAGTCACAGGGTTGTGATAGAGCTCATATAATTAAAGATGGACTTTGATAACTAACTCTGACTTGTGTTGTGGTTTGCGCTCATGATTTGGTAAATAGAGGAAATTTCCACGACACTACCCATCTACCACTAGGTGCTCTTCTTTGCGAGGCATTGAAAAACCTCCCTGGTCATAGTGGTTGAATGGTTTGAAATTCACTGCTCTACTGCGGGACCTTACATATAATTGTATGTGTCGGTACAGAAATTAGGAAGTCAAATCACAATTGAATCCAATTTAAATTCAGGCTGTAACACAAAAAAATTGAAAAAAAGTCAAGGTGTGTGAATACTTTCTGAAGGCACTGTATCTACCTCAATTACCTTGTATCCCTGCACATCGACTCGGTATGTGTATATAGCCAAGTTATTGTTATTCATTATTTATTTATTACTTGCATTATTACGTATTTCATTTTTCCATTATTTCTCTATTTTATTTCTCTCTGCATTGTTGGGAAGGGCCCATTTCACTGTTAGACAAAGGTTTATGAGGCAGAGGTTTAATCCTAGACACATGAACTGTGGGATGTATACGGTGGATTCGGGGCAATAGAAGATAAACAGCAGAGGGGCTAAGGACTTTAGGATTTTAGAGATGGGGAAAGGGCCGACAAAACGGGGGAAAAGTCTACGGGACTCCACCCGGAGGGGCAGAGGAGAGGAAAGCCATACCCTCTGCCCTAGATTATAGCGGGGAGCCGGGGTCCGTAGGCGGTCCTCCTTTTGCAAACATCTGGAGGTGGTCTTGAGAAGAGGGATCCGGGCTCCCTTCCAAGTATGGCGACAGCAGTGGACAAACATATGGGCAGAGGGTCTGCTGAATTCTTACTCTTGCTCAGGGAGAGCGTGGTCTGATAGCCCAGGGAACACTCAAAGGGCGAGAGACCAGTGAAGGGTGTTGCGGGTGTATTCCACTAACACAAGTTTCTGGCTCCATGTGGTGGGGTTGGCGGTGACGAGGCAATGAAGAGCTGTCTCCGGGTCCTGATTGGCTCAGGTCTGACTGGCCGTTAGACTGAGGATGAAAGTCAGAGGACAGGCTGGCCGACGACCCAATGAGCGTGCAGAACGCCTTCCAGAACCGGGACGAGAACTGAGGACCATGATCGGAGACCATATTGACCCCGGAAGACGTGCTGCACCATGAGCTGGGCCATCTCCTTGGATGGGGGTAACTTGGAAAGGGGAATGAAATGGTTGGCTTTGGAAAACCTATCCACCATTGTTAGGATTGCTGTGTTGCCATCTGATGGAGGGAGATCATTTAAGTCCAGGGATATATGAGACCGGGTCAGTGAGGAATAGGAAGTGATTGAAGGAGGCCCGAGGGAGCTTGCCACAGAGTATTATTCTGTGGACACAGTGCAGGCGGCGACGAACTCAGAGACATCAGGTACCATGGTGAGACACCAAAAACGTTGTCATCCAACGGGAGCCAGGATGGCAGGTGAGTCTTGAGGAATGTGCCCATTCCAGGAATGGAGAACGGGCAGAGTACGGGACAACCACAGCAGTGAAATACAGGCGTGAGAGCACATCAGATTTGACATTCTTGGGGCGGTGAGATATGGTGAAATTAAAATAAGTGAATAACAGGGCCCATCAAGCCTGCCTTAAGATGATGCGCTTGGCGGTGTGGAGATATTGCAGGATTTTTATGGTCAGTCCACACT
This sequence comes from Oncorhynchus clarkii lewisi, assembly GCF_045791955.1. NCBI lineage: Eukaryota > Metazoa > Chordata > Actinopteri > Salmoniformes > Salmonidae > Oncorhynchus > Oncorhynchus clarkii. The sequence continues at coordinate 40,097,606 of NC_092173.1, read as the reverse complement.
AAGAATGGATGTTCCGCCTCCTCTAACCAGTGCCTCCACTTCTCCAACAACATCTAAACCACATGTAGCTGTTGATTTCCCACCTCATACTTCCTCTCAGCTGGGTTTTGACAATGGGAAAGGAAGGCGAGGGGATACCGATTTTGGTCTTGGGCAGAACACTAGGACAGGATCTCCCCCACTCCGACGTCTGAGGCATCGACCTCCAACACAAACTGATGGGACGGGTACAAATGGATTATGATGGGAGCTGTAGTGAATCGATGCTTGAGGTCAGAGAACGCCGGACAGCTGCTGGAGAACACGTGAAAGGAACCTTGTGAGAGGTGAGTGCTGAGAGGGGGGAAGCCAGGGTGCTGTAACCCCAGAAGAAGCCCCGGGAAATTAGCAAACCCCAGAAAACGTTGCAGCAGCACTCTGAATTTGAGTAGAGGCCAATCCACCACCGCTCTCACCTTGTTAGAATTCATCTGAATAGTTCCTGCAGTGATGATGTATCCTAGGAAGGAGATGGTGGAGTGATGTAATTCACTGGAGGACCTGTCGGACGTGGAGGACTTGCTCTTGTGCTGACCAGGAAAAAATGAGGATGTTGTCGATGTAGACAAACACGAATCGGTTCAACTTGTAATGGAGCACATCATTAACCAGGACCTGGAACACTGTGAGAGCGTTGGTCAGTCGGAATGACATCACCAGTTAATCGCAGCACACGCTCGCCGTGCGCTCTCCGTCCCGTATCCGAACCAAATGGTAGGCTTTCTGAAGTTCCAACTTCGAGAAAACGGTAGTCCCCTGCAGACGCTCGAAAGCCGAGGAGATGAGTGGTAGCGGGTAACGTATTTTTAACCGTCATGTCATTAAGGCCCCGAGAGTTGATACACAGAAGCAGGGTTTTTTTCTATAAAAAAGAAGAACACTGAACCGGTGGAGGAGGCAGATGGATGAAAGCTCCTTGCCGCAAGAGAGTCCCAAATGTACCTTTCCATAGCCTTGGTCTACGGACCTGACAGGGAAAAAATTTGCCCCCAAGGTGGTGTTGTGCCCGAGAAAAGGTCAATTGCGCAGTCGTAGGGTTGATGCGGAGGAAGAGATGTAGCGAGAGCATTGTTGAAAACCTCCTGGAGGTCTTGGAATTCCGCGAGAACGGCAGAGAGATCCGAGGCTTTTCCATAGCCTGCAGAAAGATTTTCAGGGGCAGGCCGATCAGGAGATAGGTACATAAAGCATTTCAATGAGCAGGAAGTGCAAAGACTAATTGCCAATTATCTGCCACTCGCAGGTTTATAGGAACCATATTGCTGTTAACTCTGGCAATAGAGCACCCATCTAGCTTCAGTGACGTCCATGGGAATGAAAAGGGGTTGTGTGGAGATACCCAGCTCCGACACCAGGGTAGAGTCCATAAAACTATAGTCGGCCCCAGAGTCAATGAGCACCCGGAGAGATTTGGAGCGGTCCCCCAACAGCAGGATGGCATGAAGAGGGGTACGAGTAAGGAGATATTGGATACTTCCCGTACAGCTCACCAGCGGACTCGTACCTACTGATGAGCCTGGTCTTTTAATAGACAGATAGATATGTAGTGTTCTGTAGTACCACAATACAGACAGCTCTTGGTGCTCAGTCTGTGCAAGTGTTCAACAGGAGACAATCTAGCCCTTCCAAGTTGCATGGGCTCCAGAGGAGATGAGTTGACTGCCCTCTGTGATTCCCGAGGGAACTCAGGTGACTTTGGATCCTCCCGGCAATGTAGACTTCGGGAACTTCCGGTATTCCTCGGAGGCGAGGTGGGAATCGTGGACGAGCGAGTGGGACCGGGAACAGACCTCCTCTCCCGCCTACGTTCCTGTGGCCACCCTAAGTCTGCTCTGCATAAAGGGCAGCGGGTTCTATTACTGATTCATGTCTATTTTGCCAGATCCTAAGTGGTATGTTGAATTTGATGTTCCTTTTAATGGTTTAGAAGGCCCTTCTTGCCTTTACAGCTTTGCGGAAGTTACCTGTGACAGTGATGTTTAGGCCAAGGTATGTATAGTTTTTTTGGGTGCTCTGGAGCAACGGTGTCTAGATGGAATTCGTATTTGTGGTCCTGGAAAGTTAACCTTTTTTGGAACACCATTATTTTTGTCTTACTGAGATTTACAGTCAGGGCCCAGGTCTCATAGAATATTTGCAGAAGATTTAGGTGCAGCTGTAGGCCCTTCTTGGTTGGGGACAGAAGCACCAGATTATCAGCAAACAGCAAACAGTAGACATTTGACATCAGATTCTAGTAGGGTGAGTCCGGATGCTGCAGACTAGTGCCCTTGCCAATTAGTTGATATACAGTGCATTCGAAAATTATTCAGACCCTTTGAATTTTGTTACAATACAACCTTATTCTAAAATAGTTTCACCCCCTAATCAGTCTACACAAAATACCCAAAATGACAAAGCAAAAAAGGTTCTTCGAAATTTTTGCAAATTCATTTAAAAAAAAAAATCCCTGGCAATATCACATTTACATAAGTAATCAGACCCTTAACTCCATACTCTGTTGAAGCACCTTTGTCAGCGATTACAGCCTGGAGTCTTCTTGGGTATGACGCTACAAGCGTGTCACACATGTATTTGGGGAGCTTCTCCCATTCTTCTCTGCAGATCCCCTCAAGCTCAGACAGGCTGGATGGGGAAGGTCGCTGCACAGCTTTTTTCAGGTCTCTCAGGAGATGTTCGATCGGGTTCAAGTCCAGGGTCTGGCTAGGCCACTCAAGGACATTCAGACACTTGGGCCCAAGCCACTCCTGCGTGGTCTTGGCTGTGTTCTTAGGGTTGTTGTCCTGTTGGATGGTAAAACCTTTGCCCCAGTCTGAGGTCCTGAGCGGTCTGGAGCAGGTTTTCATTAAGGATCTCTCTGTACTTTGCTGCGTTCATCTTTCACTCGATCCTGACTAGTCTCCCAGTCCCTGCCGCTGAAAAACAACTCCACAGCACGATGCTGCCAACACCATTCTTCACCCTACGGATGGTGCCAGATTTCCTCCAGACATGACACTTGGCATTCACCCTAAATAGTTCAATCTTGATTTCATCAGACCAGATAATCTTGCTTCTCATGGTCTGAGAGTCCTTTAGATGCCTTTTGGCAAACTCCATGCGGTGCGGTTGTGTAGCCTTTTACTTAGGAGTGGCTTCCATCTGGCCACTCTACCATAAAGGCCTGATTGGTGGTGCTGCAGAGATGGTTGTCCTTTTTGAAGGAGTGACCATTGGGTTCTTGATCACCTCCCTGACCAAGGCCCTTCTCCCCCGATTTCTCAGTTTGGCTGGGCGGCCAGCACTAGCAAGAGTCTTGACGGTTTCAAACTTCTTTCATTTATGGATGATGGAGGCCACTGTGTTCCTGGGGAACTTCAATGCTACAGAAATGTTTTGGTACCCTTTCCCAGATCTGTGCCTCGACAAAATCCTGTTTCGGAGCTTTACAGACAATTCCTTTGACCTCATGGTTTGGTTTTTGCTCTGACATACACTGTCAACTGTGGAACCTTATATAGATAGGTGTGTGCTTTTCCAATTCACATTAAATTAATTGATTTTACCACAAGTGAACTGCAATCAAAATGTAGGAACATCTCAAATATGATCAATGGAAACAGGATGCACCTTAGCTGGTTTATCCATACATCTCCATTTTGGATAGATAACTCTGTGTTGTTGTTCGTTTAGTGTGTTCCAATTTTCACAGAAGTGGTCTCTCTCTCTCTCTCCCTCTCTCTCTCTCTCTCTCTCTTTCTCTCCATGCATCTCTAATCCATTTAGTCAGAATTTCACTTTTTACTTAATAAAATAATTTACTGTACTGTATGATGTAATATCTGTCTGAATGGATCCATCTGATGATGTTGAAGAACAGATACTGTATCTCCTGCACTACACATTACCTTCAAAAACATCACACTCAAATGCTTCCTGCAATTACCCCCAATTACCTGCTCCCCAAGTTATCCTCCAATAACAAGTCCCAATTAACCCCCTCCTGCCCCTCCCTCCCTACAAGCTGCACGGTGGCCGTGTGCATGTTTTTTAGCCGGGGGCTCATTTCTCCCTATATCAGCAGCTCCCCTTCTCTCCTCTTCCTCTCCCTCTTTCACTCGCACACTCTGCAGGAGATACCAGACTGACAGACACTCATCCTCTCTCTCTCTCTCTTTCTGTCTGTCTGTTTGTCTGTCTATCTGTCTGTCTCACCAGGATAAGGTTTTCTGTTGCCAGGTAGGGCAGAGGTAGAACAAGGTGTTGTGTGTCTATCACTGTTGTTTCACATGTCTGGTTACTCTGAAACAACAGGTGTCTGTGTTGTATGATGTATCTCTTCATTGAAAGCACTTTTTGATCATGTCTTTATGTCTACAGAGTGTTCTGTCTACAAGGTCTTAATTTTGGTCTCTCTCCAACAGGTGACGGAACTCTCCCAGTCCTTAGCCTTGTCTCTCTCCAGGTGATGAGCCTCTGGGGCTGGCTGTGGCTGCTCTACTGTCTCCATGTCCCTGGGTCTGTCTGGGGTCTGGATGGAGGTGGAGAGGGGGCTTGTCGGCTAATAGCTAAGCCCGTCTCAGGCAGTGTTTATCGGGCAGGAGATGTGGTCATTGGGGGCCTGTTCCCCATCCATGTGGAAGCCCCTCTACCAGAGCAGGAGTTCAGGAGCATTAAGGAAAATTCTACCTGTACAATGTACGCAGCTTGTGTGATAACAGCTTTTTGTCATATGTTTTCCCTTGAGGGTAATGTGTATTCAGCTACCTCATATCTCTCTGTTTCTTCCATTCTTCTGTCTGTCAGTTTCAAACAGCGTGCTTACCGCTGGCTCCAGACTATGATCTTTGCTGTGGAGGAGATTAATCGTGACCCAGCCCTCCTGCCTAACCTCACCCTGGGGTTCCTGGCATCTGACACATGCCGGACAGAGGGCATCACCCTGGGGGCAGCCCTAGCCATGGTGACCGGCAAGGAGGCCTCCGTGGTGGGCACAGAATGTGGCACTACCCCTGAGGTTCCCGTCATCATCGGGGATGCCCACTCCTCAGCCTCCATGGTGGTGGCACAGACCCTCGGGCCGTTTGATTTACCCATGGTGAGGCAGGGGTTGGATTACAGGTTGGGATAAGATGATGACTCTTTTCACAATCCATTTCAATCTCTATCTAGATTTCGCTCTCTCTAACGTTTACTTTCCTTCTCCCTCTGCACCTTACAAATTATAATTATCCATGACTCTCACTCTCTCTCTGTCTCTCACTGTCTCTTTCATGCCATCTCTCTCTCACTCTTTTCTCTCCCAGGTGAGTTACTTTGCCACCTGTGCGTGTTTGAGTGACAACTGGAGGTACCCCTCATTCTTCCGTACTGTTCCCAGCGATGCCTTCCAGGCTCGGGGCATGGCCAAGCTTCTGCGTCTGCTGAGATGGGTGTGGGTAGGGCTAGTGTCAGAGGATGATGATTATGGCAAGTTTGGGGTTCAGCTGCTTCTCCAAGAGCTCCAGGGATCTGGGGTGTGTGTCGCTTACTCCGAGGTCCTCCCGAAGGTATGACCTCAATCTGATGATCTGACAGTATACTCTCTCTTTTACTCCATTTTTCTCTATATATTTCACTCTGACTCCCTCTCTCTTCTAATCTAATAGAAACACTCTCTCTGATTTTCTCTGACACTCTTCCCTTTCTCTCACTGATGGTCATCCCCAAGTTACCGTCTAAGAAAAAGATTAGGCACATTGCAGACACCATCAGAGGATCTACTGCCAGAGTGGTGGTGGCATTTGTAGGATTCACGGGTCATTCAGGGGTGAGCAGTTACCAGTTAGAGTATTGTTAATGATTTGTAACACAGCTGTAGCAGTGTCCTTGTGTCTTACCGTGTCTTGATGCCCTTTACAGACACAATCATTTCCTAATTGATAATCATGCATTTCATCTTGACTATCTTGATCTTTTTAACAATTTCATTCTCCAGGCCCTGATGGAAGAGGTTGTCCGTCAGAACATTACAGATAAGCAGTGGATTGCCTCAGAGTCCTGGGTCACCTACTCTACTATCGCCTCCCCGAAAAACATGCCCTCTCTTGCCGGGACAATCGGTTTTGCCCTGAAGAAAGCTGATATTCCCGGCCTGGGGCCTTTCCTAACACGCCTCCATCCAGACGGGGACTACCAGAAGTCCGACCCATTCCTGAGAGATTTGTGGGAAGAGATGTTTGGGTGTTCTCTGGGGGTTGACTTCAGCGTGACACTGCCGTCCCGGCGACAGTGTACGGGGTCAGAGGTCATACGTGAGGGAGACTTTACATCTACATTTCTGTTTTTGTCCTGATTCCCAATGTTTTGTCAGTAAAATAAAGTGTCAATCCTAGGTGAGGGGGAGAGCCAGTATGCTGACGTGTCTCAGCTGAGAGCCAGCTACAATGTGTACAAGGCTGTGTACGCCATCGCCTACGCCATACAGGATATGATGGCCTGTCGACCAGGGGATGGAGTCTTTAATGGTGGACAGTGCCCTGATATCAGGAAGCTTCAGCCCAGCCAGGTGAGAATAACATGTTGATCTGTTTTCAAGTTAAGAACACTAATGTTTCCAGTCAGGATACAGTGAAAACACTTTGTAAGGTTTGAGTTCTAAAAAACAAAAGCCACAACTGGTTCTAACTCTTAATCCTGTTCCAATGCCCTTTTCTATTTGAGATTGTTCATTACCTGAGGGGAGTGAACTTCAGTACTCCTGTGGGGGAATCTTTCCACTTCGACATGAATGGTGATCCGCCTGCCTCTTATGACATCATCAACTGGCATGTGACCCCCGAGGGGACGGCAGAGTTTGTCCAGGTCGGACATTTTCTGTCCTCTGAGGGATCGGACGACCAGTTTCACATCGACATGGATAAAGTGGTGTGGGGTGGGGGCAGCGGAGATGAGGTGAGAACTGTTCAGTTTGGTGTCATTGAGGCAGAGTGGAGTGTTTGTGTGAATCACGGCCGAATTTGATACAGCTTGGATTCGAACCAGGGACTGTAGTGATGCCTCTTGCACTGATATGTAGTGCCTTAGAATGCTGAGCCACTCAGGGGGAGCATGATACAGAATGTGAGATATTTGTGTGTTCATATTCCTGACATAGTCCCCAGAGGGGCCCTGCAAGCCTGCCTGTCTGTGAAATAATTATGATAATAGCAATGATAATGATGATGATGATAACTTCTTCCTCTCCCCCCTCTGGTAGGTCCTTGTGTCTGTATGCAGTGCTGACTGTCCCCCTGGTACCAGGCATGCGGTACAGAAGGGGAGACCTGTGTGCTGCTTTGACTGTCTGTCCTGTGCTGAGGGAGAGATCAGCAACACAACAGGTAGTCTATCAACGGTTCTGATTCCAATTAATATTTTTCCTCAATCCTGATTGGTCCTGATTTGGGCTCCTCATTCTTCTTCCTTCTATATCAGGGTCAGTTGAGTGTATTAGGTGTCCAGAGCGGTTCTGGTCCAACCCTGATCGTACGGCCTGCATCCCCCAGCTGGTGGACTTCCTCTCCTACAGCGACACCATGGGCGTCATCCTGTCTGTCATCTCAGTTTCCGGGGCAACACTCACAGCCGGTGCCCTGGCCACCTTCCTCTACCACCGTCACACGGCCCTGGTGAGTTGAATCATATGATCATTTATAGAGGTACTGGACAGAGATGAGATTGTGTCATATGATTTCTGACATCACTCAGTCTAATTTATCTTTCTCTGTCTCGTTCCAGGTGAAAGCCAACAACTCTGAGCTCAGCTTCCTGCTCCTTCTGTCGCTCAAGCTCTGCTTCCTGTGTGCTCTCGTTTTCATTGGCCAGCCGAACCCGTGGACGTGCATGCTGAGACACACCCTGTTTGGTATAAGCTTTGTGTTCTGCATCTCCTGTCTGCTCAGCAGGACTGTGGTGGTGCTGGTGGCCTTCAGGGCCACTCTGCCTGGAGAGAACCTGATGAGATACTTCAGCCCCACCCAGCAGAGGATGGGTATCTCATTCTGCACACTCATCCAGGTGAACATCTAGTTTTTACTGTATTCTATGGGAATGTAGTTGTTTCCTTCATTGACCATATTATTTGTTTTGAAGATAACTCATTAAGATAACTCAAGATAACTACTTTTCCATCCACCTCCGTTCCCTTACAAAGGTGCTGATCTGTGTGCTGTGGCTGGCCTTAGCTCCACCCCGACCTGTTGAGAGGAGGGGCAGAGAGGGTCGGGGTCCAAGGGTCGTCCTGGAGTGTGAGGTGGGCTCTGTGATCGGCTTCTCTCTGGTGCTGGGCTACATTGGCCTGCTGGCCTCCCTCTGTCTCCTCTTAGCCTTCCTGGCCAGGAAACTCCCAGACAACTTCAACGAGGCCAAGTTCATCACCTTCAGCATGCTGATCTTCTGTGCCGTGTGGATCTCCTTCATCCCTGCCTACGTCAGCTCTCCTGGGAAGTACACAGTAGCTGTAGAGATCTTTGCCATCCTGGCCTCCAGCTTTGGGCTGCTGTTCTGTCTGTTTGCTCCAAAGTGTTACATCATCCTTCTGAGACCAGAGAGAAACACCAAGAAACACATTATGTCCAAATAGAAACCACCAAGAAACACATGATGTCCAATTAGAAACCACCAAGAAACACATGATGTCCAATTAGAAACCACCAAGAAACACATGATGTCCAATTAGAAACCACCAAGAAACACATGATGTCCAATTAGAAACCACCAAGAAACACATGATGTCCAATTAGAAACCACCTATAAACACATGATATCCAATTAGAAACCACCAAGAAACACATGATGTCCAATTAGATACTACCAAGAAACACATTATGTCCAATTAGAAACCACCAAGAAACACATGATGTCCAAATATTAACTTAAACATTCTCACATCGTGATTTAGGGCTTGTTGACATTCATTTCAACATGGGAATGTCCATTCTGTTTGGAAACATTAATTTCCTGCTATAACTTCACTATATTACTTTGTTAATAATTGTATGTGCTCCTATAAAGCGTCATAATGAAACATGTCTATATGAACAATACCAATAAAGTTTACTTAGTGTCTACTCATGCTGGAAGAGTTAGTATTGAGTTTGTCTGACAGAACTTAGACCCCTTACACATGATTCCTTCGTCACCCAGTCAGTGTGTGTGTGATTGTGTGTGTGTGTGTGTGTGTGTGTGTGTGTGTGTGCGTATGAGTGTGTGTGTCCCACATCGTATACCAAAATGAAAACAGTAACATTCCACTGTATGTTTACCCACTGTGGGAACCTCTCCACTCCCCATCACTCCCTCTTCACACCCAGAAGACTCAAGGCTGTAATCGCTGCCCATGGTGCTTCGACAAAGTACTCAGTAAAGGGTCTGAATACTTATGTAAAGGTGATATTTGAGTATTTTTTTATTTTGTATACATTTGCATACCTTTCTAAAAAACCTCTTTTTGCTTTGTCATTGTGGGGTTTTGTGTGTAGATTTACGAGGGGAAAAAGGCAATTTAGTCATTTTTAGAATAAGGCTGGAACGTAACAAAACGTGGAAAAAGTCAAGGGGTCTGAATACTTTACGAATACACTGTATGTTCTCATATTTCCAGAGTTGCTGGAGGGCTTTGTAAAACCATGTATGTACTTGTGACACCATATATTCTACATTTTGTGGAAGAACATGAACTGCTTTGGAGACACATAGTTGCAGGGAATGTCAAACACATTTAATGTAGACCTAATTCGGATTGTGTTCTTGAAGTTTTGTCAGGACGGAGCTGTTTTTGCTGCACATTGTGTTGCAGCCATCGGTGGCTAGACCGATGCAGTTTGTTGTCATCAAGAAACCTGAACAAGGCATTGGCAAAGGTCAGTGAATCAGCAGCTGGAATGATTATTATTCCTCCAAATGTGCTTATGATTTGAAAGAGTTTATTGCTGTGTTGTTTTACCAGAACACCCAGCTGCTTCTTAGTCGTGACATCAGTACTTTCATCAGTAATCAATGAGTAAGACACATTCCCAATGTCCTTTTTTGGTTCCTCATGCACTGCAGGCCCTGTAACTGCATGTAGGAGTGCTGTGCATTTTTTTCTATGAATATTGATTCCTTTCTTTGCAATGTCTTCAACAAAACATCCCAAGTGATCTACAGTTGCAATGCTGGAGTGGCATTTGGATGTGTGTCCATCACATCTGCCAGTGTCACACATCCGCATCTGCGGTGAAAGGTGGCAGAGCTAGAGTGGTGTTTGTCAGACCATGAGACCATGTGGCATCCCGAAAACTTTATTAGACCAGTTAGGCTAGTTGAGAACAAGTTCTCATTCACAAATGCGACCTGGTCAAAATAAATAAAAGTGGTGCGATACAAACAACAACACAGAGTTACACACGGAATAAACAAACATACAGTCAGTAATACAATATAAAAAGTCTATATACAATGTGTGCAAATGAGGTAGGATAAGGGAGGTAAGGCAATAAATAGGCAGTAGTGGCGAAATAATTACAATATTGCAATTAAATATTGGAGTGATAGATGTGCAGAAGATGCGTGAGCAAGTAGAGATACTGGGGTGCAAAGGAGCAAAATAAATAAAATAAATAACAATATGGGGATGAGGTAGTTGGATGGGCTATTTACAGATGAGCTATGTACAGGTGCAGTGATCTGTGAGCTGTTCTGACAGCTGGTTCTTAAAGCTAGTGAGGGAGATATGAGTCTCCAGCTTCAGCGATTTTTGCAGTTCGTTCCAGTCATTGGCAGCAGAGAAAAGGGAGGAAAGGTGGCCGAAGGAGGAATTGGCTTTGGGGGTGACCAGTGAAATATACCTGCTGGAGCGCGTGCTACGAGTGGGTGCTGTTTTGGTGACCAGTGAGCTGAGATACCTAGCAAAGACTTATAGATGAACTGGAGCCAGTGGGTTTGGCGACGAATATGAAGCGAGGGCCAGCGAACGAGAGCATACAGGTCGCAGTGGTGGGTAGTATATGGGGGTTAGGTAAAAAAACGGATTGCACTGTGATAGACTGCATCCAATTTGCTGAGTCGAGTTTTGGAGGTTATTTTGTAAATGACATCACCGAAGTCAAGGATCGGTTGGATAGTGAAAGATGCTTTTTTTGCGAAATAGAAAGCTGATTCTAGATTTAATTTTGGATTAGAGATGCTTAATGTGAGTCTGGAAGGAGAGTTTACAGTCTAACCAGACACCTAGGTATTTGTAGTTGTCCACATATTCTAAGTCAGAACCGTCCAGAGCGGTGATGCTGGATGGGCGGGCAGGTGTGGGCAGCAATCGGTTGAAGAGCATGCATTTAGTTTAACTTGTGTTTAAGAGCAGTTGGAAGCCACGGAAGGAGAGTTGTATGTCATTGAAGCTCGTCTGGAGGTTAGTTAATTAAAACTTGTTATTGCTGGGGGGCAGTATTGAGTAGCTTGGATGTGGGAAATCTGAGGTTTGTAGTTTTTCAACTCTTTGCCTATCGAATATACAGTGTCTCTGGGAACGAAATGCACTTCCTAAGATTCCACTAGATGTCAACATTCTTTAAAACCTTGTTTGAAGCTTCTACTGTGAACGAGGGGGGAATCGGGGCTGAATGAGTCAGTGGTCTGAGAGAGAGAGAGAGAGAGAGAGAGAGAGAGAGAGCGAGAGAGAGAGAGAGAAGTCATGCCAAGAAAGTTATAAAAAGTCAGGAGCTGTTCCTCTGCATGACTTCTCTCTCTCTCTCTATCCATCTCTCTCTCTCTCTCTCTCTCTCTCTCTCTCTCTCTCCCCCTCCTCTCTACTTTCTCTCTCTGTATCTCACTCTCTCTCTCTCTCTCTCTCTCTCTCTGTCTCTCTCTGTCTCTCTCTGTCTCTCAATTCAATTCAATTCAAGGGGCTTTATTGGCATGGGAAACGTGTTATCATTGCCAAAGCAAGTGAGGTAGATAATATACAAAAGTGAAATAAACAATAAGAATGAACAGTAAACATTACACAAACAGAAGTTTCAAAACAATAAAGATATTACAAATATCATATTATATATATATATATATATATATATATATATATATATATACAGTATTGTAACAATGTACAAATAGTTAAAGTAAATAAAAAAATAAAATAAATAATCATAAATATGGGTTGTATTAACAATGGTGTTTGTTCTTCACTGTTTGCCCTTTTCTTGTGGCAACAGGTCACAAATCTTGCTGCTGTGATGGCACACTGTGGAATTTCACCCAGTAGATATGGGAGTTTATCAAAATTTGATTTGTTTTCGAATTCCTTCTGGATCTGTGTTATCTGAGGGAAATATGTCTCTCTAATATGGTCATACATTGGGCAGGAGGTTAGGAAGTGCAGCTCAGTTTCCACCTCATTTTGTGGGCAGTGAGCACATAGCCTGTCTTCTCTTGAGAGCCATGCCGGCCAACGGCGGCTTTTCTCAATAACAAGGCTATGCTCACTGAGTCTGTACATAGTCAAAGCTTTCCTTAAGTTTGGGTCAGTCACAGTGGTCAGGTATTCTGCCACTGTGTACTCTCTGTTTAAGGCCAAATAGCATTCAAGTTTGGTCTGGTTTTTTGTTAATTCTTTCCAATGTGTCAAGTAATTATCTTTTTGTTTTCTCATGATTTGGTTGGGTCTAATTGTACTGTTGTCCTGGGGCTCTGTGGGGTGTGTTTGTGTTTGTGAACAGAGCCCCAGGACCAGCTTGCTTAGGGGACTCATCTCCAGGTTCATCTCTCTGTAGGTGATGGCTTTGTTATGGAAGGTTTGGGAATCGCTTCCTTTTAGGTGGTTGTAGAATTTAACGGCTCTTTTCTGGATTTTGATAATTAGTAGGTATCGGCCTAATTCTGCTCTGCATGCATTATTTGGTGTTCTACGTTGTACACAGAGGATATTTTTTGCAGAATTCTGCATGCAGAATCTCAATTTGGTGTTTGTCCCATTTTGTGAAGTCTTGGTTGGCGAGTGGACCCCAGACCTCACAACCATAAAGGGCAATGGGCTCTATGACTGATTCAAATATTTTTTAGCCAGATCCTAATTGGTATGTTGAAATTTATGTTTCTTTTGATGGCATAGAATTCTCTTCTTGCCTTGTCTCTCAGATCGTTCACAGCTTTGTGGAGCGCTGATGTTTAGGCCAAGGTATGTATAGTTTTTTGTGTGCTCTAGGGCAACAGTGTCTAGATGGAATTTGTATTTGTGGTCCTGGTGACTGGACTTTTTTTGGAACACCATTATTTTGGTCTTACTGAGATTTACTGTCAGGGCCCATGTCTGACAGAATATGTGCAGAAGATCTAGGTGCTGCTGTAGGCCCTCCTTGGTTGGTGACAGAATCAGCAAACAGTAGACATTTGACTTCAAATTCTAGTAGGGGGAGGCCGCGTGCTGCAGACTTTTCTAGTGCCCGCGCCAATTCGTTGATATATATGTTGAAGAGGGTGGGGCTTAAGCTGCATCCCTGTCTCACCCCATGACTCTGTGTGAATAAATGTGTGTGTTTTTTGCCAATTTTAACCGCACACTTGTTGTTTGTGTACATGGATTTTATAATGTCGTATGTTTTACCCCCGACACCACTTTCCATCAATTTGTTTCGCAGACCCTCATGCCAAATTGAGTCGAAGGCTTTTTTGAAATAAACAAAGCATGAGAAGACTTTGCCTTTGTTTTGGTTTGTTTGGTTATCAAACATGGTGTGTAGGGTTAATACATGGTCTGTTGTATGGTAATTTGGTAAAAAGCCAATTTGACATTTGCTCAGTACATTGTTTTCATTGAGGAAATGTACGAGTCTGCTGTTAAGGATAATGCAGAGGATTTTCCCAAGGTTACTGTTGACGCATATTCCACGGTAGTTATTGGGCTCAAATTTGTCTCCACTTTTGTGGATTGGGGTGATCAGTCCATGATTCCAAATATTGGGGAAGATGCCAGAGCTAAGGATGATGTTGAAGAGTTTTAGTATAGCCAATTGGAATTGAGGATACCATCAACACCAAAGGCCTTTTTTGGTTTTTAGGGTTTTTATTTTCTTCCTGTAACTCATTCAATGTAATTGGAGAATCCAGTGGGCTCTAGTAGTCTTTAATAGTTGATTCTAAGATTTGTAGTTTATCATGTATATGTTTTTGCTCTTTATTCTTTGTTATAGAGCCAAAAAGATTGGATAAGTGGTTTACCCATACATCTCCATTTTGGAGATGTTGTTTGTTAAGTGTTTTCCAATTTTCCCAGAAGTGGTTAGAGTCTATGGATTCTTCAATTACATTGCGCTGATTTCTGACGTGCTGTTCCTTATTTTTCCGTAGTGTATTTCTGTATTGTTTTAGTGATTCACTATAGTGAAGGCGTAGACTCAGGTTTTCCGAGTCTCTATGTTTTTGGTTGCACAGGTTTCTCAGTTTCTTTCTTAGATTTTTGCATTCTTCATCAAAGCATTTGCCATTGTTGTTAATTTTCTTTGGTTTTCTATTTGAGATTTTTAGATTTGATAGGGAAGCTGAGAGTTCAAATAAACTGTTAAGATTTTCTATTGCCAAGTTTACACCTTCACTATTGCAGTGGAACGTTTTACCCAGGAAATTGTCTAAAAGAGTGTCATGACGTTGGCCTGGGGGTTGGTTTATGACTGTCATAAATACCTCTTCCCCCCTTTTTCCTCTCTCTACCCTACTAAGGTTGCATTTGCAAAACCCCTTGGTTAACATAGAGATTCTGGGAACGTCAGAATGTGGGGGGAAATTAACTATATTCTGGTAATCCGAACAATTGAACATATGCAGTGGTACTTAATGAATGTGATGTCAGTTCGGTTGTCATCTGAGACATTCTCATCAATGATAAGATGACATAAACTCCACAGTGGAAAGTCTATAAATCAGAGTTATCAGATTCACATGGAATTGTTGTTCAATTTAAATGTTTGAATATTAAATTATTTGTGATGGGATGAAATGAGATTTTAGCTTCTAAAATGTAAGATGTGGGTTTTCATAAGTTAGGGCTGCTCACTCAGTGGCCCGCCCACGTGAAGAGACAAAGGCTGTAAAACTTCAAACACACCCTCCTCTTCCTTCCTATATAAGCTCTTGACTACAACATAACTTTCTGTTCCGATGAGGTAGGATGATGATCCTATGTCAGAATGGTTCAGATAAAACTACAGAACAAAGCCAATATCAGCATGAGCTTTGGTTACGAATGGTATGAACTTTGAACTCTTATTCACGACAGAAGTGATATCTCCTAGCTGTTGAGTTAGCGACCGCAGCTGCAAACGCAGGTTAGGAAGGAACAGACAGAGTATCCCATCTACCAAACAACGACGTCACTACAACTTATTCAAGTGACCACCAGAGACATTCTTCAAAGGTCAAAGGACTCGGTTTGGCAACACGGCCTTCCATCTACCACCAACCTACTGAAGCGCAGCTCAGAGTAAATATTTATTGCATTTTCCTTTTTCTAAATGGGCGGTAATTTAGAATGCATAAGATACTGTATTTACGATAGCACAGCTTCGCCCTTTGTTCCTCAGTCTTCCCGCTCTTTCAGTCAAACCCTGCCCCTTTTCTTTTGTGTAACAAGCTGTCATATCTGTTCCGCCCGCTAGGGACGTTTCCTATGACGTAAAGAATTATCCCGGTATAACGAATTATTTGTATATGTTATTCTGTGTGATTAGTTAGGTATTTAGTAAATAGATAACTAAACCCAATTTTGTATTGCTGATTCAACTTGTTAGCCAGGATTCTTGCAGATAACCAAGAATTTACAACTTTCAGAATATGAGACTGAAGTAAGATGACGATTAATGTTGACTGCTATTGATGTAAAATATTGCTAAATCTTTAAGAGTTTATTCGGAAGATAACAGCTCTATAAATATTATTTTGTGGTGCCCGACTCTCTAGTTAATTACATTTACCTGATTAGCTCAATCAGGTAATATTAATTATGGAGAAAGTATTTTATAGAATAGCCTGTCATAGCAATTAATCCGGCATAGCCAAAGACACGACAAGACATTGAATTTGTTGTTGCCGAATTGTTTTTTTGGTAGGTTTCCAAACTGCATTCCTTCCATCTATAGCATTTCTTAATGTTACTCAGTTCCTTTGGCTTTGATGCCTCATGATTGAGTATTGCTCTGTTCAAGTAGACTGTGATTTTGCTGTGGTCTGATAGGGGTGTCAGTGGGCTGACTGTGAGCGCACTGAGAAACTCTGGGTTGAGGTCAGTGATAAAGTTGTCTACAGTACTACTGCCAAGAGATGAGCTATAGGTGTACCTACCATAGGAGTCCCCTCAAAGCCTACCATTGATTATGTACATACCCAGCGTGCGACAGAGCTGCAGGAGTTGTGACCTGTTTTTATTGGTTATGTTGTCATAGTTGTGCCTAAGGGGGCATATATGGGAGGGAATGCTGTCACCTGCAGGCAGGTGTTTGTCCCCCTGTGTGCTGAGGGTGACAGGTTCTTGTCCGGTTCTGGCATTTAGGTCACCACAGACTACATGTCCCTGGGCCTGGAAATGATTGATTTCCCCCTTCAGGATGGAGAAGCTGTCTTCATTAAAGTATGGGGATTCTAGTGGGGGGATATAGGTAGCACACAGGAGGACATTTTTCTCTGTTAAGATAATTTCCTTTTGAATTTCCAGCCAAATGTAAAATGTTCCTTTTTGATTAATTTAATGGAGTTAGTTAGGTCTGCTCTATACCAAATTAGCATACATCCTGAGTCCCTTCCCTGTTTCACACCTGGTAGTTTGGTGTTATGGGACTACCAGCTCTCTGTAACCTAGAGGGCAACCAGTGGGTCCGTCTCCTCTATACCAGGTTTCTTGCAGGATGACAATGTCTGTATTACCGATTTCTTTGGTGAAGTCCGGGTTCCTGCGCTTTAGGCCAAAGGCAGATGACCTCAGGCCTTGGATATTCCAGGATGATATGGTGAAGGCCTTTTGTTCCATAAAGTGTCCAATATTGTTGGTCGTGGTTTGGCCTCAGGCCAGTAAGTGTGAGCAGAGCCTGCTGAGCATCTGGTACATGCCATTGGCTTGAGCGAGTGTAAGAGTGGGGGTTGGGCCTGCTTGCCCGGTCACTCCCTGGGCATATGTGTGACTTCCATGTTGAGGCCCTCTTTGCGGGCGGGGGGGTGCATGGGGTGGGCAGGAGTGGCATAGGTCTGATCTGAGGGGGCCTAAATGGGGTGTGGGCATGGTTGACGTGGGGGGGTGTTGATTGGTTGGGGTGGGGTTGTGGATGTGTCTGGGGGTGCTGTGGTCTGGATGTAAGTCCTCTTGGCGTGGGTCCTCTATGTGGAGGTCCAGGGGGGGTCCTGCAGGTCTTGGAGGGTGTCTCGCTGGTCTGGGTGGGGTGTCTATTGATCTGTTGCTCCTGTGTGAAGTGTTGGGGAAACGTTTGAGAGCGATGTCCTCTAGAGTCTGGGCAAAGGCGGGCACTGCTGCCTTGTAGAGGTGGACCTGGTCATAGAGGCTGTTCAAGTCCAGGGTGGAGTGGTGAGCCAGGAAAACATTTGATTTTGAGGCACAGTCACGGGAAATACTTGCGTTTACCCGCTGTATTGAGGCAGGGTGGAAGTCTTTTCGTGGTAGCAGGGTGGAGATAACCACTTGTGCGTTGGGGAAAGTAGAAGAAGCCTTTTCAATCACTCCCTTCAGTGCAGTGGCCACCCTTTCCTGCTGTGCTCTCAGATCGTTTGTGCCTGTGTGTATTATTATGTGGATGGGTGAACCTAGTTGGTCCTCAGACAGAAGGTCTAGGGCGCGCTGGGTGTTTGGACACCAGAGTTTAGACACACTGTGTTTGGGAAAAAGTTTTTTTTCTTCTATATATTTCCAATTTGAGTCCATAAGGAGAACAATCTGTGTCTTGTGTTTGTCCTCAGTGGGTGTGGGGGGGTTGTCAGAAGGGCTATCAGGGTGGCTGACAGGGGGGGTGCTCAGAGGGGGTGAGAGCCGCTGGGCTTGGGGTTTTTCTTTAGTCTATTCTGCTGTGATGTCGACTCTATGGTCAGGGTCTGGTGTGGACTGTTCTGCTGTGGTGTCGAGACTTTTGTCGGGTGCTGAGGTGTGCTGTTCTGCTGGCTTCTCTGTGGGGGTGGCCACCTCTAGTGGGTTGTTCTCTGTCACACGCCATCCCCCTCAACCTCTACTCCAGCAGTCTGATCCTCTCCTCTAGTGCTGTTCTGTTCTGCTCCTGCTCCTGCTCTTTCTCCTGTTGAAGTTGTCTCACCACTGTCCAGAGTGCAGATATGTCTCTCTCCACCTCTGGTTAAGGGGGTGTTGTTGTGCTGGACTGTTGTCTGGGTCTGTGCTGACTGGAGTGTAATCACCTGCTGTTCCAGCTCCACCTGCCTTACCTCCAGCTGGGGGAATTTATCCTTCATTTCAATGAGGGAGTAGTAATCTGTGCTTATTTTCCACCATCATTTGCAAATAAATTCATAAAAAATCCTACAATGTGATTTTCTGTATTTTTTTCTCATTTTGTCTGTCATAGTTGAAGTGTACCTATGATGAAAATTACAGGCCTCGCTTCTTTTTAAGTGGGAGAACTAGCACAATTGGTGGCTGACTAAATACTTTTTTGCCCCACTGTATAATGAAGAGGTCTGGTCTGACCAGCTTGGGGTATCTTTATCAAGGGAGTTTTTCCTTGCTGTGAAAGTCCAGCTGAAAATGTTTGGGGTTACCCTGTACCATTACTGTTCCGGACTTACAGAGGTTTATATTAGCTGACTCAGAGTCCTCGTTGTCAAGTATCCTGAGTTTCCACCCCTCGCTACCCCCCCCTCCCTCTCTTAACTTCTTGAGAATACTTGACACGCAGACGTCCCAAGTATGCCCCTGGAAATGCAAATGCGCTACGCTAAATGCTAAATGTACTCGTTACAACTCAATCTTTGATCAAAATTCACAAGCAGGGTATTGAATTAAAGCTACACTCGTTGTGAACCTAGCCAGCAAGTCAGATTTTTAAAATGCTTTTCGGCGAAAGCATCAGAAGCTATTATCTGATAGCATGCACCCCCCAAAATGCCAGCACGACACGTAAACAACAGATTTTGCGGTAGCCGGCGCTACCCAAAACGCAGAAATAAAATATAAAACATTCATTACCTTTGACGAGCTTCTTTCTTGGCACTCCTATATGCCCCATAAACATCACTATTGGGTCTTTTTTTCGTTTAAATCGGTCCATATATACCCAAAATAGCTTTGTATGGGATCTGTGTCATTCAGAAAAAATCATCGTTTTTAAACGCTGCGTAATTTTTTTAAATTAAAAAAGTCGACGATAAACTTTCACAAAACACTTCGAAATCCTTTTGTAATCCAACTTTAGGTATTAGTAAACGTTTATAATCTATCAAAATGATTACAGGGCGATGTCTTTTCAATAGGTCTTCACTTGCAAAAACAATGCCATCTGATATCTCCCTCAACTGCATCCGGGTGAAGACTGGGAAAATGGAGGTCAGACAGAAGGATTTTCCAACAATAAATTCAATTGAAAATTAGGACAATGGCGCCATCGTGCGGAATTTGTATGAATTGCAGGCAGATTGCCATTAAATTCTGTTCTCTTTTAATAACTGGTGGAAGTGACTTATGGAAATTATTTTTAGCTTTCAGAGAGCAGTTTTTCTTGCGTTTTTCAATGAAACACACGATCTGTTATAGTCACAGCCGTGATTTAACCAGTTTTATAAACTTCAGAGTGTTTTCTATCCACACATACTAATCATATGCATATACTATATTCCTGGCATGAGTAGCAGGACGCTGAAAAGTTGCGCGATTTTTAACAGAATTTTCAAAAAAGGAGGGGGTAGAAGTAAGAGGTTTTAACAAAGGGGTAGTGTGCTAATATAGCACTATGCCATGCCAGGGGATGGTTTGTGTGGAAGATAAGGTTGCTGATGTTCCCATTTCTGTAATCGTCAGCAAAAAGTGTCTCTTGATTTTCCATAAGGAGCTTCATTTTGTAATATTTTCTTGCCTTAACATTCTTTACATACACAGGGTACTATATTTGAATTATCTCTGAACAGCAGGAGGCAGCTTCTAAGGCCTCTCCATTTGGTTGGGACTGTTTAGACTGTTTGACTCTCCTCACTTGACATGTCAGTGCTAGTTGAAGCTATATCAAGCCTGGCAGAATTATGTTAGCATTCAGTTCTTATAAAGTAATGTCATGTATTTTTCTTCTTCTTCTCTCTCTCTCTCTCTCTCTCTCTCTCTCTCTCTCTCTCTCTTCCTCTCTTCCTCTCTCTCTCTCTCTCTCTCTCTCTCTGCATGCTGGGAGTGTTTGGTGCATGCCGGGAATTGTTTGAGTGAAGGAGTGCACATGTTGTGGAGCTTTAGTTATTCACAACTTTCTTTTGGTTTTCTATTTCTTGGTTCTTCTGTGCATGATCAAGGTTATTATTTTTGTTGTGGTAGAATTAAGTATTTTGTTTTTCGTATGGAAATGACCCTGATTTTGGCGGGGATGGCAGCCCGAATGGGGATGCCGTCCCTGTCACTTCGGCATGGCTTTAGGTGTGTTAGTGAAGCTACTGTCACGGTGGAGGAGTTTCTAGTCGCCGTAGGAGAGAAGGTAGGATATGAGAATGTTGCTTATGCATCCCGGATGAATCAAGCGGTGGTGGTATTTCTTAAAGAAGAGTGTCTTGTTAATCGGATGGTTGAGCATGGTGTACTTCTTAAAGAAGAGTGTCTTGTTGATCGGATGGTTGAGCATGGTGTACTTCTTAAAGAAGAGAGTCTTGTTGATCGGATGGTTGAGCATGGTGTACTTCTTAAAGAAGAGTGTCTTGTTGATCGGATGGTTGAGCATGGCGTACTTCTTAAAGAAGGGTGTCTTGTTGATCGGATGGTTGAGCATGGTGTACTTCTTAAAGAAGAGAGTCTTGTTGATCGGATGGTTGAGCATGGTGTACTTCTTAAAGAAGAGTGTCTTGTTGATCATATGGTTGAGCATGGTGTACTTCTTAAAGAAGAATGTCTTGTTGATCGGATGGTTGAGCATGGTGTACTTCTTAAAGAAGAGTGTCTTGTTGATCGGATGGTTGAGCATGGTGTACTTCTTAAAGAAGAGTGTCTTGTTGATCGGATGGTTGAGCATGGTGTACTTCTTAAAGAAGAGTGTCTTGTTGATCGGATGGTTGAGCATGGTGTACTTCTTAAAGAAGAGTGTCTTGTTGATCAGATGGTTGAGCATGGTGTACTTCTTAAAGAAGAGTGTCTTGTTGATCGGATGGTTGAGCATGGCAACTTGTATTAGAGGGAAATGTTATGCTGCAGGAAAGTATTGTTGTAGAAGGTAAGGATGTATCTGAAGAGCCAGTTCCTCAGACTGGTGAGCAGGTGCCCAGTACGAGTGCTGGGGTAAAGGAGGGGGTTCATGTGGAGCTAGGCTCCCAGGTAGTGGAGGAGGTGCCCAGTACAAGTGCTGGGGTAAAGGAGGGGGTTCATGTGGAGCTAGGCTCCCAGGTAGTGGAGGAGGTGCCCAGTACGAGTGCTGGGGTAAAGGAGGGGGTTCATGTGGAGCTAGGCTCCCAGGTAGTGGAGGAGATGCCTGGTACAAGTGATGAGGTGCAAGTGGGGAGTGTTGAAAGGGATGTGGTAGAGGGGAGTCAGGTGTCTGTGGCCTCAGCTGAGGATCAGGAGAAGGATATGGATATCTCTTTTGACATGATAGCTGCTGGTGAGGACTCAATTTATGATCTAGAGGAGGTATATTAGTTTCTGGATCAGACTTTTGGGAAATCTGTCAAATTGGCAGATTATTTTGATGTTGATAAATTTGTGAGGTCAGCTGTGATATTACAGAAGACGGTGGGGTTAGACCAATTGAGTGAGAAGAAGCGGTTTCGCTTGAGGAAATGTATTACTGCTGTTGCAGCAACAAAAGGTGCTGGGAAACGTGGTCAGGTTAATTAAGAGAATATTTAAATAATGATGATGATCATGCCTCATAGGGTGTCTTTTTTCTCTTTGGTTTCTCTGTGGTTTCTTCTGCTTTCTTTTCTCTTTTCTATATGGAGGTACTAAGGGTAGGTTCTCTCAATATTAATGTGGGAAAGGACAGGAATAAGAGGGCTTGGGTATTAGAAGTAATAAAACAGAAAAGGCTTAATGTAGTTTTCCTACAGGAGACACATAGTGATGAGGAAAATGAGGTTGACTGGGGTATGTGGTGGGAGGGGCAGCATGTACTCAGTCATGGTACTAATTTCAGTGCTGGGGTGGCAATCTTGTTTTCCTCAGGTTTAGGGGTGACTGTGGTATCTACAACAGAGATTGTCAAGGGTCGGGTTTTATTGGTCAAGGTGGATGTTATGTTTTTTTTTATTTTTTATGTTTATGCTCCTATTGAGGGTACAGAGCGTATTGCTATATTTGATCAAGTGTGGGTGTATGGTTTTAGGGGGGGACTGGAACTGTACAGTGGATTTTACTGTTTATCGCAACGCTGAAGAACCTCACCTGTGGTCAGCCACTTGCCTGTCTGGCCTATTAACTGAGTTTGAGCTTTCTGATGTGTGGAGAGTAAGGAATGCAAAAGTTAGGCAGTACACATGGCTAAAAATTAATGAAGGTCATGTCAGTGCAGCAAGGTTAGACAGGTTGTATGTATTTGAGCAATACTGTAGTAGGGTTGGAAAGTGTGCCATTACTCCTGTTGGTTTCTCTGATCATCATATTGTTACTGTTGATATTCACTTGTCCTGTCCACGAAGGTCATCACCTTACTGGTATTGTAATGTTAAATTGTTACATGATGTCATGTTTTGTGGCAGGTTTTTGTTGTTTTGGGAAAAATGAGGGGTTATAAAAGGTAATTTTGAGTCCTTGAGACAATGGTGGGAGGTTGGGAAGGCCCACATACAAGTATTTTGTCAACAGTATACTGCTCTGTCTCAAATTGAAGTTAACCTCTAGCGACGAGCAATCCCGTATCCGGGAGCGTAATCATAGCCTCAAGCTCATTACCATAACGAAACGTTTCCTATTCATGAAAATCGCAAATGAAATGAAATAAATATATTGAAACACAAACTTAGCCTTTTGTTAACAACAGTGTCATCTCAGATTTTCAAAATATGCTTTTCAACCAAAGCTACACAAGCATTTGTGTAAGAGTATTGATAGCCTAGCATAGCATTAAGCCTAGCATTCAGCAGGCAACATTTTCACAATAACAAGAAAAGCATTCAAATAAAATAATTTACCTTTGAAGAACTTCGGATGTTTTCAATGACGAGACTCTTAGTTAGATAGCAAATGTTCATTTTTTCCAAAAATATTATTTGTGTAGACGAAATAGCTCCGTTTTGTTCATCACGTTTGGCTAAGAAAAATACCGGAAAATGCAGTCACTTACAACGCCAAACTTTTTTCCAAATTAGCTCCATAATATCGACAGAAACATGGCAAACGTTGTTTACAATCAATCCTCAAGGTGTTTTTCACATATCTATTCGATAATCTATCAGTGGTGGCAGTTGGCTTCTCATCAGAAGCAAACGGAAAAATACTGCAGCTGGAGATTACGCAATAATTGCAACGGAGGACACCAAGCGACCACCTTGTAGATGTAGTCTCTTATGGTCAATCTTCCAATGATATGCCTACAAATACGTCACAATGCTGTAGACACCTTGGGGAAAACGTGGAAAACGTAAGCTGACTCCTAGCTTCTTCACAGCCATATAAGGAGTCATTGGAATGAGGCGGTTTCAAAAAATGCGGCACTTCCTGATTGGATTTTTATCTGGGTTTCGCCTGTAACATCAGTTCTGTGGCACTCACAGACAATATCTTTGCAGTTTTGGAAACGTCAGAGTGTTTTCTTTCCAAAGCTGTCAATTATATGCATAGTCGAGCATCTTTTCGTGACAAAATATCTTGTTTAAAACGGGAATGTTTTTCATCCAAAAATTAAAAGAGCGCCCCCTATATCGAAGAAGTTAAAGAGACTATCAAGGCCCTTGAACAGGACATCAAATCTATTGAATTGAAGCTGCTCACTCAGAACGACCCTGGACTAGTCATGAACTTACTGGACAAGAGACATGAACTGAGGTCGTTTCTGCATGAAAGAGTGAAGGGTGCCTTGATTAGGTCTCGTTTCACTTCCCTCAAGGATATGGATGGTCCTAGCGCTTTTTTAAAAACCTAGGACAGTCGACATTGCAACGTAAACAGGTCTGCCTTCGTCTCCCTGATGGGAAGGTGACCACGGATGACATTGAAATGCGTCAACATGCCGTGGATTTCTACTCGACCCTCTTTAAGGCGGAGGATTGTGACTCTCTGTGTACTGAACAGTTGTTACACGGTCTTCCTCAATTGGGACCTGAGCAGAGAGTCGCATTGGACTCTGACATTACACTGCAAGAGCTGTCCACAGCAGTTATGCAGCTCTCAACAGGCCGAGCCCCTGGCATCGATGGTTTACCATCTGAGTTTTATAAGCACTTTTGGGGGTCTATTGGGGAAGATTTTTATGAAGTGGTGTTGTGAATCTTTTCATGAGGGTTCTCTTCCTGTATCCTGTCAACGTGCTGTGCTTTCACTGTTGCCAACAAAGGGGGTTTTGGTAAAAAATTGGAAACTTGTTGCTTTGCTGTGTGCGGAATACAACATTTCTAAATGTCTCTCAAGCAGGTTGAAAGAGTATCTGGGATTGTTGATCCACAAGGACCAGTCCTACTGGGTACCTGGTCGCTCTATTGTTGACAACTTGTTTCTGATAAGAGATGTTTTAGACATTTGTAAACTGTCTGATGTAAATGTGGGTTTACTTTCTTTGGATCAGGAGAAGGCTTTTGATCGTGTGGACCACCAGTACTTGTTTAAAACAATGAAATCCTTTGGGTTTGGGGATGTTTTTTTGTCTTGGATGAATTTACTGTATGCTGGGGCCTCGTGTATGGTGAAGGTGGGTGGTGGTTTGAGTTGCCCTATCCCTGTCCAAAGGGACATCAGGCATGGATGCCCAATTTCAGGGCAGTTATATAGTCTGGCGATTGAACCAATGCTTTGTTTTTTAAGAGCGAAGCTTACTGGTTTCTCTGTGCCAGGTGTAATGAATGGTCCCACGATAGCACTGTCTGCGTATGCAGATTATGTTTTATTTTTTATTTTATTTCACAGGTAGGCAAGTTGAGAACACCTTTATTTAACCAGGTAGGCTAGTTGAGAACACCTTTATTTAACCAGGTAGGCTAGTTGAGAACACCTTTATTTAACCAGGTAGGCAAGTTGAGAACACCTTTATTTAACCAGGTAGGCTAGTTGAGAACACCTTTATTTAACCAGGTAGGCAAGTTGAGAACACCTTTATTTAACCAGGTAGGCAAGTTGAGAACACCTTTATTTAACCAGGTAGGCTAGTTGAGAACACCTTTATTTAACCAGGTAGGCTAGTTGAGAACACCTTTATTTAACCAGGTAGGCAAGTTGAGAACACCTTTATTTAACCAGGTAGGCTAGTTGAGAACACCTTTATTTAACCAGGTAGGCAAGTTGAGAACACCTTTATTTAACCAGGTAGGCAAGTTGAGAACACCTTTATTTAACCAGGTAGGCTAGTTGAGAACACCTTTATTTAACCAGGTAGGCAAGTTGAGAACACCTTTATTTAACCAGGTAGGCAAGTTGAGAACACCTTTATTTAACCAGGTAGGCAAGTTGAGAACACCTTTATTTAACCAGGTAGGCAAGTTGAGAACACCTTTATTTAACCAGGTAGGCAAGTTGAGAACACCTTTATTTAACCAGGTAGGCAAGTTGAGAACACCTTTATTTAACCAGGTAGGCAAGTTGAGAACACCTTTATTTAACCAGGTAGGCAAGTTGAGAACACCTTTATTTAACCAGGTAGGCAAGTTGAGAACACCTTTATTTAACCAGGTAGGCAAGTTGAGAACAAGTTCTCATTTACAATTGCGACTTGGCCAAGATAAAGCAAAGCAGTTCGACACATACAACGACACAGAGTTACACATGGAGTAAAACAAACATACAGTCAATAATACAGTATAAACAAGTCTATATACGATGTGAGCAAATTAGGTGAGATAAGGGAGGTAAAGGCAAAAAGGCCATGGTGGCAAAGTAGATATAATATTGCAAGTAAAACAATGGAATGGTAGATTTGCAATGGGAGAATGTGCAAAGTAGAAATAAAAATAATGGGGGTGCAAAGGAGCAAAATAAATAAATTAATTAAATACAGTAGGGAAAGATGTAGTTGTTTGGGCTAAATTATAGGTGGGCTATGTACAGGTGCAGTAATCTGTGAGCTGCTCTGACAGTTGGTGCTTAAAGCTAGTGAGGGAGATAAGTGTTTCCAGTTTCAGAGATTTTTGTAGTTCGTTCCAGTCATTGGCAGCAGAGAACTGGAAGGAGAGGCGGCCAAAGAAAGAATTGGTTTTGGGGGTGACTAGAGAGATATACCTGCTGGAGCGTGTGCTACAGGTGGGAGATGCAATGGTGACCAGCGAGCTGAGATAAGGGGGGACTTTACCTAGCAGGGTCTTGTAGATGACATGGAGCCAGTGGGTTTGGCGACGAGTATGAAGCGAGGGCCAGCCAACGAGAGCGTACAGGTCGCAATGGTGGGTAGTATATGGGGCTTTGGTGACAAAACGGATTGCACTGTGATAGACTGCATCCAATTTGTTGAGTAGGGTATTGGAGGCTATTTTGTAAATGACATTGCCAAAGTCGAGGATTGGTAGGATGGTCAGTTTTACAAGGGTATATTTGGCAGCATGAGTGAAGGATGCTTTGTTGCGAAATAGGAAGCCAATTCTAGATTTAACTTTGGATTGGAGATGTTTGATATGGGTCTGGAAGGAGAGTTTACAGTCTAACCAGACACCTAAGTATTTGTAGTTGTCCACGTATTCTAAGTCGGAGCCGTCCAGAGTAGTAATGTTGGACAGGCGGGTAGGTACAGGTAGCGATCGGTTGAAGAGCATGCATTTAGTTTTACTTGTATTTAAGAACAATTGGAGGCCACGGAAGGAGAGTTGTATGGCATTGAAGCTTGCCTGGAGGGTTGTTAACACAGTATCCAAAGAAGGGCCAGAAGTATACAGAATGGTGTCGTCTGCGTAGAGGTGGATCAGAGACTCACCAGCAGCAAGAGCGACCTCATTGATGTATACAGAGAAGAGAGTCGGTCCAAGAATTGAACCCTGTGGCACCCCCATAGAGACTGCCAGAGGTCCGGACAGCAGACCCTCCGATTCGACACACTGAACTCTATCAGAGAAGTAGTTGGTGAACCAGGCGAGGCAATCATTTGAGAAACCAAGGCTGTCGAGTCTGCCGATGAGGATGTGGTGATTGACATAGTCGAAAGCCTTGGCCAGATCAATGAATACGGCTGCACAGTAATGTTTCTTATCAATGGCGGTTAAGATATCATTTAGGACCTTGAGCGGGCTGAGGTGCACCCATGACCAGCTCTGAAACCAGATTGCATAGCAGAGAAGGTATGGTGAGATTCGAAATGGTCGGTAATCTGTTTGTTGACTTGGCTTTCGAAGACCTTAGAAAGGCATGGTAGGATAGATATAGGTCTGTAGCAGTTTGGGTCAAGAGTGTCACCCCCTTTGAAGAGGGGGATGACCGCAGCTGTGTGTGTGTGTCTGTGCAACTGATGTGACAGTTTTTATTACAGGGGGTGAAGATGTTAAGGTCCTCTCAAATGCTTTAAAGGTGTATGAGGGGGCCTCCTCAGCTAGAGTCAATTGGGGAAAGAGTGAAGCGCTGTGGGCAGGTCAGCTTCAAACGGGGTCCGCTCCACGGTTACCAGGGGGGCTTCAGTTGGGCAGAGATGTGATGAAGACTTTTTTTTTTTTTCTAGGCTCCGATGTCTTTCAGAAAAATAACTGGGAGGGTGTATTGGAGAAAGTGTGTGCCAGACTGTTAAGATGGAAATGGGTGCTGCCTCAGCTGTCTTATAGGGGAAGGGTCCTGGTAGCTAATCATCTTGCTGCCTCTACCCTGTGACACAGATAAATGATACAAGAGCTTCAGAGGACCCTTGTCAAATTCTTCTGGTCTGGACAACACTGGATTAAAGCTGCAGCCCTGTACCTTCCACTGCACAAGGGTGGGCAAGGCCTGGTGGACATTCCCTCTAGAATCATGGCTTTCCGGCTCCAAGCAGCCCAGAGATTGTTGTACAGAGACGGTTCTAGCTGGGTCGAAACAGCCTACATATTGATGAGGAGAGCGGGCTGTTTGGGCTTAGACAAGCACCTTTTCCTCTTTTAAAGCTGGAAGGGGGTGATTTGCCTGGCCTGACTCCATTTTATGAGTCTGTTATACAGGCTTGGAGGGTTCTTGTCAAGTCCCGTAAGGCCTGCACGCCACCAGGGATGTGACTTTTTGAAGAGCCTCTTTTCCACAACACTGCCATCCAGTCCTGTGTTCTGGGTTCAGCCAGCCTACGTTCATGCCTGTTAGGCGTGGGGTATACCAAGCTGGGTCATCTGATGCGGAGCAGGAGCAGATCGTTGGAGGAGCTGGGAGAAAGAGCGGGGATCCGATCATCTCGCCTACTGAGGAAGGTCGTCGCTGAGGTCTGCGACTCCTTGCCAGTGCTTAATCTGCAGTATGTGACTGACACTTCCAAATCTGATCGGTGGAAGGAGGGTCTGGATTATATGTTCCCTGCACTGATTGTTAGTGCTGCAATGGGGGCATTCGAGGAGGATGTGGGATGCTGCTTTCCTTCGATACCCCGGAGCTGGGGGAGTTCAAGGAGGTGGGAAAGAAGGCCATGTACAGAATATGCGTAAAGGTGTCCCATGCCTCTTCCCTGGAAGGGGTAAAATCAACAAGGTGGGTGGGTGTGCTTGGTCCAGGTGCCTCTCCAAAAGGCTGTTGGCGATCATTATACAAACTGCCTATTGATAAGAGGACAGCTGACCTCCAATGGAGTATAATACATGGAGCTGTAGCCACCAACATGCATCTGGTACACCTGGACCCTACTGTTCGGGAGGGGTGTCCATTCTGTGCTGAGTCTGAATCTCTGGCACATCTGTTTTTACTGTGTCCCAGGTTGGTCGGGATGATTGAACTGATCACTGATTGGTTCTCAACGTTGGGAGAGGTTTTCTATTCCCAACTGTATATATTTGGGCCAAAGTACAGGTTCAGTCAAAAGGATGTAGTTGTGCTGTTTAATTTTGTGTTAGGGGCAGCAAAATTAGCGATATGGAAGACCCGAAAGAACAGTATTCGGGGACAGGGGTCTGTGGATGTGGTGGGAATGCTGGAGGGAATGTTGGCAGCGAGAGTTGGGGGTTGAGTTTTCCTATTATAAACGTGTCAACAATATCGATCTGTTTTTGAGTACATGGGGTATTCAGAGGCTGTTGTGTTTAGTTACTGTGGAGGAGGAATTAGAATTGTGTTTTTAATTGATGTGTAACTGTGGTTTTGTATGAGTATTTATTGTGTGGTGGGCCCCCAGACCCAATAAAGATTATTTAAAACTCAAACTCTCTCTCTCTCTCTCTCTCTCTCTCTCTGTCTCTCATGCTCTCTCTGTCTCTATCTCACTCTCTCTGTCTCTCTCTCACTGTCTCTCACTCTCTAATCCATTTAGCCACAATTAATAAAATAATTTATAGTACAGTATGATGTAATATCTGTCTGAATGGGTACATCAGATGTTGTTGAAGAACAGAAACTGTATCTCTTGTGCTACACATTACCTTCAATAACATCACCCTCACAGGCTTTCTCCAATTACCCCCAATTACCTGCTCCCCAAGTTATCCTCCAATAACAAGTCCCCAATTAACCCCCTCCTGCCCCGTCCTCCCTACAAGCACCCCCTGGTGGCCGCGTGCTTGTTTTTTAGCCAGGGGCTCATTTCTCCCTATATCAGCAGCTCCCCTTCTCTCCTCTTCCTCTCCCTCTTTCACTCTCACACTCTGCAGGAGATGCGAGACTGACAGAAACTCATCCTCTCTCTCTCTATGTCTGTCTCACCAGGATAAGGCTTGCTGTTGCCAAGTAGGGCAGAGGTAGAACAAGGTGTTTGTCAATCGCTGTTTTTTCACATCTGGTTACAGGTGTCTATGGTGTATATCTTCACTGATGGCACTTTTAGTTAATATCATTCTGTCTACAGAGTGTTCTGTCTGCAAGTTCTTGGTTTGGTCTCTCTCCAACAGGTGACGGAACTCTCCCAGTCTTCGGCCTTGTCTCTCTCCAGGTGATGAGCCTATGTGGTTGGCTGTGGCTGCTCTACTGTCTCCATGTCCCTGGGTCTGTCTGGGGTCTGGATGGCGGTGGAGAGGGGGCTTGTCGGCTGATAGCTAAGCCCATCTCGGGCAGTGTTTATCGGGCAGGAGATGTGGTCATTGGGGGCCTGTTCCCCATCCATGTGGAAGCCCCTCTGCCAGAGCAGGAGTTCAGGAGCATTAAGGGAAATTCTACCTGTACAATGTACGCAGCTTGTGTGATAACAGCTTTTTGTCATTGTGTTTTCCCTTGAAGGTAATGTGTATTCAGCTACCTCATATCTCTCTGTTTCTTCCATTCTTCTGTCTGTCAGTTTCAAACAGCGTGCTTACCGCTGGCTCCAGACTATGATCTTTGCTGTGGAGGAGATTAATCGTGACCCAGCCCTCCTGCCTAACCTCACCCTGGGGTTCCTGGCTGCTGACACATGCCGGTCAGATGGCACCACCCTGGGGGCAGCCCTAGCCATGGTGACCGGCAAGGAGGCCTCCGTGGTGGGCACAGAGTGTGGCACTACCCCTGAGGTTCCCGTCATCATCGGGGATCCCCACTCCTCAGCTTCCATCGTGGTGGCACAGACCCTCGGGCCGTTTGATTTACCCATGGTGAGGCAGGGTTTGGATTACAGGTTGGGATGAGATGATGACTCTTCTCACATTACATTTCCATCTCTATCTAGATTTCTCTGTGACCAACTTTTACTTTCCTTCTCCCTCTGCTCTCCTTCTCTTACAAATTATAATTATCCTTGACTCTCTCTCTCTCTCCCTCTCTCTGTCTCTCACTGTCGAACTTACTCTCTGTCTCTCCCTCTCACTTTGTTCTCTCCCAGGTTAGTTACTTTGCCACCTGTGCGTGTTTGAGTGACACCTGGAGGTACCCCTCATTCTTCCGTACAGTACCCAGCGATGCCTTCCAGGCTCGGGGCATGGCCAAGCTGCTGCGTCAGATGGGCTGGGTGTGGGTGGGACTGGTTTCAGAGGATGATGACTATGGCAAGTTTGGGGTTCAGCTGCTTCTCCAAGAGCTCCAGGGATCTGGGGTGTGTGTCGCCTACTCTGAGGTCCTCCCCAAGGTATGACCTCACTCTGATGATCAGACAATAAACTCTCTCTTTTGCTCTATCTTTCTCTCTCTCTTTCACTCTGACTCCCCCTCTCTTCCAGTCTAACATAAACGATCTCTCTGATATTCTCTGACTCTCTTCCCTTTCTCTCACTGATGGTCATCCCCAAGTTACCGTCTAAGAGAAAGATCAGGCACATTGCGGACACCATCAGAGGATCTACTGCCAGAGTGGTGGTGGCATTTGTAGGATTCACGGGTCATGCAGAGGTGAGCAGTTACCAATCAGAGTATTGTTAATGATTTGTAACACAGCTGTAGCAGTGTCCTTGTGTCTTACCATGTCTTGATGCCCTTTACAGACACAATCATTTCCTTATTGATAATCATGCATTTCATCTTGACTATCTAGATCTCTTTAACAATTTCATTCTCCAGGCCCTGATGGAAGAGGTTGTCCGTCAGAACATTACAGATAAGCAGTGGATTGCCTCAGAGGCCTGGGTCACCTACTCTACTATCGCCGCCCCGACAAACATGCCCTCTTTTGCCGGGACAATCGGTTTTGCCCTGAAGAAAGCTGATATTCCCGGACTGGGGCCTTTCCTAACACGCCTCCATCCAGACGGGGACTACCAGAAGTCCGACCCCTTCCTGAGGGAATTGTGGGAGGAGATGTTTGGGTGTTCTCTGGGGGTAGACCTCAGTGTGACGCTGTCGTCCAGGCGACAGTGTACTGGGTCAGAGGTCATACGTGAGGGAGACTTTACACCTAAATCTCTGTTTTTTGTCCTGATTCCCATTGTTATCTCAGTAAAATAAAGTGTTCTTCCTAGGTGAGGGGGAGAGCCAGTATGCTGACGTGTCTCAACTGAGAGGCAGCTATAATGTGTACAAGGCTGTGTACGCCATCGCCTACGCCATACAGGATATGATGGCCTGTCGACCAGGGGACGGAGTCTTTAATGGTGGACAGTGCCCTGATATCAGGAAGCTTCAGCCCAGCCAGGTGAGAATAACATGTGGATCTGTTTTCAAGTTAAGAACACTAATGTTTCCTGTCAGGATACAGTGAAAACACTTTGTAAGGTTTGAGTTCTAAAAAACAAAAGCCTGGTTCTAACTCTTAATCCTGTTCCAATGCCCTTTTCTCTTTGAGATTGTTCATTATCTGAGGGGAGTGAACTTCAGTACTCCTGTGGGGGAATCTTTCCACTTCGACATTAATGGTGATCCGCCTGCCTCTTATGACATCATCAACTGGCATGTGACCCCCGAGGGGACGGCAGAGTTTGTCCAGGTCGGACATTTTCTGTCCTCTGAGGGATCGGACGACCAGTTTCACATCGACATGGATAAAGTGGTGTGGGGTGGGGGCAGCGGAGATGAGGTGAAAACTGTTCAGTTTAGTTTCATTGTGTGTGTGTGTGTGTGTGTGTGTGTGTGCATGTGTGTGTGTGCGTGTGAGTTTGCATGTGTGTGTGCTTGAGTGATAGAGAGAGATTTATTGAGTTTTTCACCCTGAAGCAGACATTCAGAAAAAAAAGAAAGACATTAAGAAGACCAAATAAATAACGGGAATGGTATCTCAGCCAGAAAGTCAACATGACACTGAACGGTATCTTTTTTAACTAGGCAAGTCAGTTAAGAACATATTCTCATTTAAAATGACGGCCTACCCCAGCCAAACCCTGAAGACGCTCTGAATCATGGCCAAATGTGAAATTGTTTGGATTTGAACCAGGGACTGTAGTGGTGCCTCTTGCACTGATATGCAGTGCCTTAGAATGCTGAGCCACTCAGGGGGAACATGATACTGAATTTGAGATGTTTGTATGGTCATATTCCTGACATAGTCTCCAGAGGGGCCCAGCAAGCCTGCCTGTCTGTGTAATAATGATGATAATAGCGATGATGATGATAATAACTTCCTCTCCCCCCTCTGGTAGGTCCTTGTGTCTGTATGCAGTGCTGACTGTCCCCCTGGTACCAGGCATGCGGTACAGAAGGGGAGGCCTGTGTGCTGCTTTGACTGTCTGTCCTGTGCTGAGGGAGAGATCAGCAACACAACAGGTAGTCTATCAACTGTTCTGATTCCAATTCATATTTTTCCTCAACCCTGGTTGGTCCTTATTTGGACTCCTCATTCTTCTTCCTTCTCTATCAGGGTCAGTTGAGTGTATTAGGTGTCCAGAGCGGTTCTGGTCCAACCCTGATCGTACGGCCTGCATCCCCCAGCTGGTGGACTTCCTCTCCTACAGCGACACCATGGGCGTCATCCTGTCTGTCATCTCAGTTTCCGGGGCAACACTCACAGCCGGTGCCCTGGCCACCTTCCTCTACCACCGTCACACGGCCCTGGTGAGTTGAATCATATGATCATTTATAGAGGTACTAGACAGAGATGAGATTGTGTCATTTGATTTCTGACATAACTCAGTCTAATTTATCTTTCTCTGTCTCGTTCCAGGTGAAAGCCAACAATTCTGAGCTCAGCTTCCTGCTCCTTCTGTCGCTCAAGCTCTGCTTCCTGTGTGCTCTCGTTTTCATTGGCCAGCCGAACCCGTGGACGTGCATGCTGAGACACACCCTGTTTGGTATAAGTTTTGTGTTCTGCATCTCCTGTCTGCTCAGCAGGACTGTGGTGGTGCTGGTGGCCTTCAGGGCCACTCTGCCTGGAGAGAACCTGATGAGATACTTCAGCCCCACCCAGCAGAGGATGGGTATCTCACTCTGCACACTCATCCAGGTGAACATCTAGTTTTTACTGTATTCTATGAGAATGTAGTTGTTTCCTTCATTGACCATATTATTTGTTTTGAAGATAACTAGTTTTCCTTCCACCTCCGTTCCCTTCCACAGGTGCTGATCTGTGTGCTGTGGCTGGCCTTAGCTCCACCCCGACCTGCTGAGAGGAGGGGCAGAGAGGGTCGGGGCCCGAGGGTCGTCCTGGAGTGTGAAGTGGGCTCTGTGGTCGGCTTCTCACTGGTGCTGGGCTACATCGGCCTTCTGGCCTCCCTCTGTCTCATTTTAGCCTTCCTGGCCAGGAAACTCCCAGACAACTTCAACGAGGCCAAGTTCATCACCTTCAGCATGCTGATCTTCTGTGCCGTGTGGATCTCCTTCATCCCTGCCTACGTCAGCTCTCCTGGGAAGTACACAGTAGCTGTAGAGATCTTTGCCATCCTGGCCTCCAGCTTTGGGCTGCTGTTCTGTCTGTTTGCTCCAAAGTGTTACATCATCCTTCTGAGACCAGAGAGAAACACCAAGAAACACATGATGTCCAAATAGAAACCACCAAGAAACACACGATGTCCAATTAGAAACAACCAAGAAACACATGATGTCCAAATAGAAACCACCAAGAAACACACGATGTCCAATTAGAAACCACCAAGAAACACATGATGTCCAATTAGAAACCACCAAGAAAGAAATCATGTCCAATTAGAAACCACCAAGAAACACATGATGTCCAATTAGAAACCACCAAGAAACACATGATGTCCAATTAGATACCACCAAGAAACACATGATGTCCAATTAGAAACCACCAAGAAACACATGATGTCCAATTAGAAACCACCAAGAAAGAAATCATGTCCAATTAGAAACAACCAAGAAACACATGATGTCCAATTAGAAACCACCAAGAAACACATGATGTCCAATTAGAAACAACCAAGAAATACATGATGTCCAATAAGAAACTACCAAGAAATACATGATGTCCAAATATTAACTTAAACATACTCACATCATGATTTAGGGCTCGTTGATATTCATTTCAACATGGGAATGTCCATTCTGTTTGGAAACATTATTTTCCTGCTATTCCTTCACTTCACTTTGTTAATATTAGTATGTGTTCTTGTAATGTGTCAGAATGAAATACGTCTATATGAACAATCCAATAAAGATGACTTAGTGTCTACTCATGCTGGAAGAGTTAGTATTGAGTCTGTCTGACAGAACTTAGACCCCCTACACATGATTCCTTCGTCACCCAGTCAGTGTGTGTGTGTGTGTGTGTGTGTGTGTGTGTGTGTGTGTGTGTGTGTGTGTGTGTGTGTGTGTGTGTGTGTGTGTGTGTGTGTGTGTGTTTATATGAGTGTGTCTGTCCCTCATCGTATAACAAAATGAAAACAGGCACATTCCACTGTCTGCTTACCCACTGTGGGAACCTCTCCACTCCCCATCACTCCCTCTTTATACCCAAGAAGACTCAAGGCTGTAATCACTGCCAAAAGTGCTTCAACAAAGTACTGAGTTAAGGGTCTGAAAATGATGTATATGTGACAGTTCAGTTTTTTTTATATTTAAATTTGCATTCATTTCTAACAACCTCTTTTTGCTTTGTCATTGTGGGGTTTTGTGTGTAGATTTACGAGGGGAAAATAACTATTTAGTCATTTTTAGAATAAGGCTGGAACGTAACAAAACGTGGAAAAAGTCAAGGGGTCTGAATACTTTCCGAATACACTGTATGTTCTCATATTTCCAGAGTTGCATGAGGGCTTTGGAAACCCATGTATGTATTTGTGACACCATATATTCTACATTTTGTGGAAGAACATGAACTTCTTTGGAGACACGTAGTTGCAGGCAATAACAAACACATTTAATGTAGACCTAATACGGATTGTGTTCTTGAAGTTTTGTCAGGACGGAGCTGTTTTTGCTGCACATTGTGTTGCAGCCATCTGTGGCTAGACCGATGCAGCTTGTTGTCATCAAGAAACCTGAACAAGGCATTGGCAAAGGTCAGTGAATCAGCAGCTGGAATGATTATTACATCCCAAGTTATCTTCAGTTGCAATGCTGGAGTGGCATTTGGATGCGTGTCCATCACATCTGCCAGTGTCACACTTCCACATCTGCGGTGAAAGGTGGCAGAGCAAGAGTGATGTGTGCCAGGCTTGAGACATCCCAAATATCTGTCTTCTCAGATAAACATCTGTAGCGTCCGACTGGTTTGACCTACAAACTATAACTTCTTGGAAAGAGGAGACTCTCACAAACACGTTGGTGTTCTCCATGTTGCTCCACGACCACCACAAGTATCAGGAGACTCTCACGAACACGTTGGTGTTCTCCATGTTGCTCCACGACCCCCACAAGTATCAGGAGACTCTCACGAACACGTTGGTGTTCTCCATGTTGCACTACGTCCCCCACAAGTATCAGGACACTCGTCTGAAGCCGGTACCATCGACGTGCCAACTTCTGCTTCTTATGATACATTTTTTTGACTGTCCCTTTTGTTATTTATGAATGTGTTATTCAATGTGTTTCTATGGGCTATAGTAGTAAAAGCCAAAATCAATATTTTATCAAATACATTTGTTATATATTTGTTTTATGAATAAAGGGGTCCTACATTTTTTTTTAAATCAAATAGGTAAATGACCAATAGTATGACTATCTTAAAAAAATGTAATGTCAGTTTAGAACCCCCCACGCAGCGCCTTAGATTCTGAAGAATTAACGGTGTTATTCCCATATATAGTTCCTGTGTCAAACGATGTCCTGGCATTAGAAAACAAAGCAGCATTTCTTTTGTGTTTCTCCATTTGTGAATGAGAAATAAGATCTAGTGGTGGTGGGCTTGGATTTCTGATTTGCCTACAGGAAGCTTTTCTGTCAGCTCCTGTGATGCTCTGAATTAATTCCATTATATCCTGTTCTCTTTTCCAGTCTTTGCTCTTTTTTCAGCCATATTTTTCCCATTTACCTGGCATTCTGACGGTAGAACTGTGTCTAGCGTTTACCTGGCATTCTGACGGTAGAACTGTGTCTAGCCAGTAAGCGAGCGTATCCAATCGGTTCCTCTGGCCTCAACTCTGGCATAACTAATCGGGTCATAAATTATCTAAATTAGGAGAGATGATGTGGGAAGACTTGAGAACTAGACAGCCTTTGTACCAGGTTGAAGAAGAGACGGGACAGTTAGAAAACGAATTACGTCATTTTCAGTTTATAACCTGTGGTAAACTGTATCATGTTCAGTACTCTCGAGAATAAACGCTGCTGATTGATTTTGAGACTGGTCTCTGTCCATTTTATGCAAATAAGAGCCTTAAAAATTCTTAGGAATTGACAGAGTGTTTAATTTTAATTGGGTATTAAAACATGTAGGAATGTAATTCCTGTAACAGTTTACCTGGCATTCTGACGGTAGAATTGTGTCTAGCATTTACCTGGCATTCTGACGGTAGAACTGTGTCTAGCATTTACCTGGCATTCTGATGGTAGAACAGTGTCTAGCGTTTACCTGGCATTCTGACGGTAGAACTGTTTCTAGCGCTTACCTATCATTCTGACGGTAGAACTGTGTCTAGCGTTTACCTGGCATTCTGACGGTAGAACTGTGTCTAGCCAGTAAGCGAGCGTATCCAATCGGTTCTTCTGGCCTCAACTCTGGCACCACTGCTAATAGCTCTCTCTCTCTCTCTCCTTTGACTTCAACTTTCTGGCAAATGTTAGCTAGCTAGCTACATAACCAGAGAGTATCTTTGAAACTGTTGAATTATAATTTCTCAGTTTCTCTCCCTTGCTGTGTTGGCTGTAGTGATTGGTAGGACTGGGGGCATTGAGGAAACACAGAAAAGAGGCAACAAACATTTTTGAGGGAGGAGTATGTAGCTAGCTAGTGTCGTTGGTTGAATCTCACGTCACTTGTTACGACGTGCTGACCTCCTTGCACTGATGTGACTCATCTGCCTGCATCAGCTGCAGCACTCTCTGTCTCAGCAGTACACACACACACTCCGCTCTGTACCATCCCAATGACTGTATATGAAACTCCCCTCGCACCACTCAACTTGGAAGTTGCCCACAAACCCACAAGCCGTGACCAATACATTGTCAACCGTGATATACACGCGTAATTTTCAAAAGTAGCACAATTTAACGGTAAAACCGAGAACATCGCAACCCTGGCATTTAACCCTGGAGTGCAACTCTGGTATGTTGTATTAAAAAAATATATATTTCACCTTTATTTAACCAGGTAGGCTAGTTGAGAACACCTTTATTTAACCAGGTAGGCTAGTTGAGAACACCTTTATTTAACCGGTTAGGCTAGTTGAGAACACCTTTATTTAACCAGGTAGGCTAGTTGAGAACACCTTTATTTAACCAGGTAGGCCAGTTGAGAACACCTTTATTTAACCAGGTAGGCTAGTTGAGAACACCTTTATTTAACCAGGTAGGCTAGTTGAGAACACCTTTATTTAACCAGGTAGGCTAGTTGAGAACACCTTTATTTAACCGGTTAGGCTAGTTGAGAACACCTTTATTTAACCAGGTAGGCTAGTTGAGAACACCTTTATTTAACCAGGTAGGCCAGTTGAGAACACCTTTATTTAACCAGGTAGGCTAGTTGAGAACACCTTTATTTAACCAGGTAGGCTAGTTGAGAACACCTTTATTTAACCAGGTAGGCTAGTTGAGAACACCTTTATTTAACCAGGTAGGCTAGTTGAGAACACCTTTATTTAACCAGGTAGGCTAGTTGAGAACACCTTTATTTAACCAGGTAGGCTAGTTGAGAACACCTTTATTTAACCAGGTAGGCTAGTTGAGAACAAGTTCTCATTTACAACTGCGACCTGGTCAAGATAAAGCAAACAGTGCGACAGAAACAACAACACAGAGTTACACACAGAATACACAAACATACAGACAATAATACAATAGAAAAAGTCTAACAATGTGTGCAAATGAGGTAGGATAAGGGAGGTAAGGCAATACATAGGTAGTAGTGGCAAAAATGGCAATTAAACATTGGGGTGATAGATGTGCAGAAAATAAAAAATAACAGTATGGGGATAAGGTAGTTGGATGGGCTGTTTACAGATGAGCTATGTACAGGTGCAGTGATCTGTCAGCTGTTCTGACAGCTGGTGCTTAAAGCTAGTGAGGGAGATGTGAGTCTCCAGCTTCAGTGACTTTTGCAGTTCGTTCTAGTCATTGGCAGCAAAGAACTGGAAGGAAAGGTGGCCGAAGGAGGATGAAGGAAGGAGGAAAGGTGGCTTTGGGGGTGACCAGTGAAATATACCTGCTGGAGCGCTTGCTACGAGTGGGTGCTGCTATGGTGACCAGTGATCTGAGATAAGGTGGGGCTTTACCTAGCAGAGACTTGTAGATCACCTGTAGCCAGTGGGTTTGGCGACGAGTATGAAGCAGGGGCCTTCGTGACAAAGCGGATGGCACTGTGATAGACTACATCCAGTTTGTTGAGTAGAGTGTTGGAGGATGACATCACCGAAGTCGAAGATCGGTAGGATGGTCAGTTTTACGAGGGTATGTTTGGCAGCATGAGTGAAGGATGCTTTGTTGCGATATAGGAAGCCGATTCTAGATTTAATTTTGGATTGGAGATGCTTAATGTGAGTCTGGAAGGAGAGTTTACAGATACCCAGGTATTTGTAGTTGTCCACGTATTCTAAGTCACCCAGAGTAGTGATGCTGGACAGGCGAGCAGGTGCGGGCAGTGATCGATTG
This sequence comes from Oncorhynchus clarkii lewisi, assembly GCF_045791955.1. NCBI lineage: Eukaryota > Metazoa > Chordata > Actinopteri > Salmoniformes > Salmonidae > Oncorhynchus > Oncorhynchus clarkii. The sequence goes on along the minus strand of NC_092173.1, from coordinate 40,057,663 downwards.
AATAGCATGCATTTAGTTTTAATTTGACACACTGAACTCTGTCTAAGAAGTAGTTGGTGAACCAGGTGAGGCAGACTTTTGAGAAACCAAGGCTGTTGAGTCTGCCGATAAGAATGTGGTGATTGACAGAGTCGAAAGCCTTGGCCAGGTCGATGAATACAGCTGCACAGTATGGTCTCATATCGATGGCAGTTATGATATCATTTAGGATATTGAGCGTGGCTCAGGTGCACCCATGACCAGCTCTGAAACCAGATTGCATAGCGGAGAAGGTACAGTTGGATTCGAAATGGTCGGTGATCTGTTTGTTAACATGGCTTCGAAGACGTTAGAAAGGCAGGGTAGGAAAGATATAGGTCTGAGCAGTTTGGGTCTAGATTGTCTCCCCCATTGAAGAGGGGGATGACCTCGGCAGCTTTCCAATCATTGGGGATCTCAGACGATACGAAAGAGAGGTTGAACAGGCTAGTAATAGGGGTTGCAACAATTTCGGCGGATAATATTAGAAAGAGAGGGTCCAGATTGTCTAGCCCGGCTGATTTGTGCTGGGTCCAGATTTTGCAGTTCTTTCAGAACATCAGCTCTCTGCATTTGGGTGAAGGAGAAATGGGGAGACTTGGGCAAGTTGCTGTGGAGTTTGTGCTACAGGATGCAAATTTCTGTTTGAAAAAGCTAGCCTTTACTTTCCTAACTGCCTGGTTCCTAACTTCCCTGAAAAGTTGCATATCGCGGGGGCTATTCGCACAGGATGTTTTTTTTGTGCTGGTCAAGGGCAGTCAGGTCTGGAGTGAACCAAGGGCTATATCTGTTCCTAATTCTACATTTTTTGATTCGGACATGCTTATTTAAGATGTTGAGGAAAGCACTTTTAAAGAATAACAAGGCATCCTCTACTGACGGAATGAGGGCAACATCCTTCCAGGATACCCGGGCCAGGTCGATTAGAAAGGCCTGCTCGCTGAATTATTTTAGGGAGCGTTTGATAGTGATGAGGGGTGGTTGTTTGACCTCAGACCCAATACGGACGCAGGCAATGAGGCAGTGATCGCTAAGATCCTGGTTGAAGACAGCAGAGGTGTATTTGGAGGGCAGGTTGGTCAGGATGATATCTCTGAGGGAGCCTGTGTTTACGGATTTGGGGTTGTACCTGGTAGGTTAATTGATCATTTGTGTGAAATTGAGGCCATCAAGCTTAGATTGAACGATTGCTGGGGTGTTAAGCATGTCCCTATTTAGGTCACCTAACAGCTCAAGCTCTGAAGATAGATGGGGGGCAATCAATTCACATATGGTGTCCAGGGCAGTGCTGGGGGCAGAAGGTGGTCTATAGCAAGAGGCAACGGTGTGAGACTTGTTTCTGGAAAGGTTGATTTTTAAAAGTAGAAGCTCAAATTGTTTGGGCACAGACATGGATAGTGAGATAGGTCTGTGTCCTGGCATGCAGTCACTTAAGAGCTACAGCATGTGTCTGCACTGTGGGATACAGGGAGAAAGGCGCGCTCACTGGCTGTGCACTGCTGTCTTTTAGGGAGTCCATGTAATTTACCTGTGCACAATCAAGAGTGGAAAGAGAGGCAAGCATTGCTGCCTATTACATAGAGCTGCTACCTATTAGATATCTCTGAGAATTTAGAGCATGCTTAACAGGTAGCACTGAGAATTTAAAACATGCTTAATATTCATATGCAGCACTGAGAATTTAGAACATGCTTAAGAAATAGCACTGAGAATTTAGAACAGGCTTAATAAATAGCACTGAGAATTTAGAACAGGCTTAAGAAATAGCACTGAGAATTTAGAACAGGCTTAATAAATAGCACTGAGAATTTAGAACAGGCTTAATAAATAGCACTGAGAATTTAGAACAGGCTTAAGAAATAGCACTGAGAATTTAGAACAGGCTTAAGAAATAGCACTGAGAATTTAGAACAGGCTTAAGAAATAGCACTGAGAATTTAGAACAGGCTTAATAAATAGCACTGAGAATTTAGAACAGGCTTAATAAATAGCACTGAGAATTTAGAACAGGCTTAATAAATAGCACTGAGAATTTAGAACAGGCTTAATAAATAGCACTGAGAATTTAGAACATGCTTAAGAAATAGCACTGAGAATTTAGAACAGGCTTAATAAATAGCACTGAGAATTTAGAACAGGCTTAAGAAATAGCACTGAGAATTTAGAACATGCTTAAGAAATAACACTGAGAATTTAGAACAGGCTTAAGAAATAGCACTGAGAATTTAGAACAGGCTTAAGAAATAGCACTGAGAATTTAGAACAGGCTTAATAAATAGCACTGAGAATTTAGAACAGGCTTAATAAATAGCACTGAGAATTTAGAACAGGCTTAATAAATAGCACTGAGAATTTAGAACAGGCTTAATAAATAGCACTGAGAATTTAGAACATGCTTAAGAAATAGCACTGAGAATTTAGAACAGGCTTAATAAATAGCACTGAGAATTTAGAACAGGCTTAAGAAATAGCACTGAGAATTTAGAACATGCTTAAGAAATAGCACTGAGAATTTAGAACAGGCTTAATAAATAGCACTGAGAATTTAGAACAGGCTTAATAAATAGCACTGAGAATTTAGAACAGGCTTAATAAATAGCACTGAGAATTTAGAACAGGCTTAAGAAATAGCACTGAGCATTTAGAACAGGCTTAATAAATAGCACTGAGAATTTAGAACAGGCTTAATAAATAGCACTGAGAATTTAGAACAGGCTTAATAAATAGCATTGAGAATTTAGAACAGGCTTAAGAAATAGCACTGAGAATTTAGAACAGGCTTAAGAAATAGCACTGAGAATTTAGAACAGGCTTAAGAAATAGCACTGAGAATTTAGAACAGGCTTAAGAAATAGCACTGAGAATTTAGAACAGGCTTAAGAAATAGCACTGAGAATTTAGAACAGGCTTAATAAATAGCACTGAGAATTTAGAACAGGCTTAATAAATAGCACTGAGAATTTAGAACAGGCTTAATAAATAGCACTGAGAATTTAGAACAGGCTTAATAAATAGCACTGAGAATTTAGAACAGGCTTAATAAATAGCACTGAGAATTTAGAACAGGCTTAATAAATAGCACTGAGAATTTAGAACAGGCTTAATAAATAGCACTGAGAATTTAGAACAGGCTTAATAAATAGCACTGAGAATTTAGAACAGGCTTAATAAATAGCACTGAGAATTTAGAACAGGCTTAATAAATAGCACTGAGAATTTAGAACAGGCTTAATAAATAGCACTGAGAATTTAGAACAGGCTTAATAAATAGCACTGAGAATTTAGAACAGGCTTAATAAATAGCACTGAGAATTTAGAACAGGCTTAATAAATAGCACTGAGAATTTAGAACAGGCTTAATAAATAGCACTGAGAATTTAGAACAGTGTTTTTTTGGTTTAAATATACACATTTAGAAACAGTATAGCCAGTAATACATCTGTCCCCTCTTGTAGTCATTAGACAGGTAGTGTTCCTTTGTCAGCGATTGTGTCCCCACAGATGAGCACATTTCCCTGGGGTTGGAAATTGCACGTCTCTTGCTCAAGGGTGGGGAAGATCTCCTCTGAAATATATGCTGATTTTGAGGGGTGGATATACTGTATATTGATCAAAGGAACACATATTGTTCTATCAGTACAAGTCCTTTTTTCAGTTTTAACCAAATGTGCTGTTTAACAATTTTTAGGGGATCAATTAGATTTTGTAGTTCGGATTTGTACCAAATGATCAATCCTCCAGAGTCTCTGCCTCTATTGACAGAGCTGTGTTTCTGTGATGGCACAATTACCTCTCTGTAGCCTGTGGGACAGTGGGTGACAATGTCAGCCTTACACCATGTCTCCTACAGAATGATGACGTCAACATCTTTAAGATTTTTGTTGAACTCCAGTGCTAAACTCTTCAGTCGAAAGACTGATGAGTTTAGGCCCTGAATGTTCCACATGCTAACTAATAGTGATTTCATGTTGCAAAAAGAAAGAATAGCACAGTCAGAAATACAACTACTAATTTTTTAATTGTTAAGAGTGAGATGAATAGGATAAAAGCAAAAAAATATATATTATATATTATATTATATTATAAACTACCGTTCAAAAGTTTGGGGTCACTTAGACATTTCCTTGTTTTTGAAAGAAAAGCAAATTTTTTGTCCATTGAAATAACATACAATTGATCAGAAATACAGTGGAGACATTGTTAATGTAGTAAATGACTATTGTAGTTGGAAACGGAAGAGTTTTTACGAAATATCTACATAGGCGCACAAAGGCCCATTTATCAGCAACCATCACTACTGTGTTCCAATGGCACGTGGTGTTAGCTATTCCAAGTTTATCATTTTAAAATGCTAATTGATCATTAGAAAACCCCGTTTGCAATTATGTTAGCACAGCTGAAATCTGTTGTTTTGATTTAAGAAGCAATAAAACTCGCCTTCTTTAGACTAGTTGAGTATCTGGAGTATCAGCATTTGTTGGTTCGATTACAGGCTCAAAATGTCCAGAAACAAAGACCTTTCTTCTGAAACTCATCTGTCTATTCTTGTTCTGAGAAATGAAGGCTATGGGAGAAATTGCCAAAACACTGAAGATCTGGTACAATACTGTGTACTACTCCCTTCACAGAACAGCGCAAACTGGCTCTAACCTCAATAGAAAGAGGGATGGGAGGCCCCGGTGCACAACTGAGCCAGATGACAAGTACATTAGAGTGTCTAGTTTGAGAAACAGACACCTCACAAGTCCTCAACTGGTACCCGCAAAACACCAGTCTCAGCATCAACAGTGAAGAGGCGAATCTGGGATGCTGGACTTCTAGGCAGAGTTCCTCTGTCCAGTGTCTCTGTTCTTTTGCCCATCTTAATCTTTTATTTTTATTGGCCAGTCTGAGATATGGCTTTTTCTTTGCAACTCTGCCTAGAAGCAGAGTACAATAGGTGTGTGTGTGTTTGTGTGTGCTTGTGTCCATGTTTTGGAACTACTGAACGTAACGCGCCAATGTATACTGAGATTTTTTTATAGAAATATGATCTTTATCGAACAAAACATACATCTATTGTATAACATGAAGTCCTATGAGTGTCATATATGAAGAGGGTAGAGGTGGGTGAGTGGGGGTGTTAGGGGTGGTGAGGGGCTGCAGTTTCTCTCTAGGAGTCTCTACAGTCTGCTCTATCTGCTGTAGCACCCTCTTGATGACAGACAACTCCTTTGCCATCTCCTCCTTTACCTGCACCAGCTCTCTCCTCATGGTGGCTTTTACCTCCTCAAGCGCTATGGTAAGGCTCTCTCTCAGCTCCTAGACAGAGTTCTTCAGCTGGGACCTGCACTGGTTGATCCTGTCCTGTAGAAGCTCTGTGTCTGGGCTGTAGGTGGTGTAGCTGAGGGGCTGCTCCTTTAGGTCAGTAACCCATACCTCTAACTCTAACAGAGAGAGCCTGTATCTCAGCAGGCAGATGGTGGTCTTGACTATGTTGGTTGTAGGAAGGTAGGGGGCAGGATAGACCTGTTGTGTGGTTGTAGGTCTGGGCCTGGGCTCGTGCTGTTGGGGTGCCTGAGGAGAGAGGTCAGGTTGGCTGTCCTTGTCTTTTTTGAATTCCGCTATCTTCCTTAGGGTGGGGAAGTCCTGCACAAAAGAGCTGAGTGCAGCGTCACTGCCCTGGACCATGATAATGCCGTTCTGGTGCATGTTTACCATCAGAAACCTGTTTTCCTGGTCCTTCTCGCTGTCCTCAAAACTGTGTATTTGCCTTCCCTTGCAGATGCCTTTCTTTGTTGTACAGCTGAAATGCCTGGTTCCAGCTGTAGTGTGGTCTGTGTAAAATAACAGGTTTGTAACAGTCCTGTTGTGTGAGCAGTCTGCAAAGAAAGTATCCCGGTTCTCCATCAGAGTTCTGTGTTTAAAATGGATTCCTCCCTTCTCTGATTTGATTTCTGCTTGAAATTCAAAAAAAGGGGGGAAAGTCTCTCAGTCTGCTGCTGCTGGTGTTGCCATGGTTACCACCAGTAAACAGTTGGAGTTAGATGGTAAGCTAGCTGTCAAATTTGATTTTGGCTAGCTAGCAAGGTTAAGATTGGTATTTTAATTAACTTTCTGTCAATCTTGTCCTCCTGTGTTGATCTTCAGTTGTACAATTTGGTTACCTATACATGTATTGCTAATTTAAATGTGTTAATCTCACTCTTAACAACCAGAAAGTTATAAAAAGTCAGGAGCTGTTCGTCTGCATGACTTCTCTCTCTCTCTCTCTCTATCCATCTCTCTGTCACTCTCTCTCTCTCTCTCTCTCTCTCTCTCTCTCTCTCTCACTCTCTCTCTGTCTCTCTCTGTCTCTCTCTCAATCACTCGCTATCCATCTCCCTAATCCATTTAGCCACAATTAATAAAATAATTTATAGTATAGTATGATGCAATATTGTCTGAATGGATCCATCAGATGTTGTTGAAGAACAGATACTGTATCTCCTGTACTACACATTACCTTCAATAACATCACCTTCACAGGCTTTCTCCAATTACCCCCAATTACCTGCTCCCCAAGTTATCCTCCAATAACAAGTCCCCAATTAACCCCCTCCTGCCCCGTCCTCCCTACAAGCACCCCCTGGTGGCCGTGTGCTTGTTTTTTAGCCGGGGGCTCATTTCTCCCTATATCAGCAGCTCCCCTGCTCTCCTCTTCCTCTCCCTCTTTCACTCTCACACTCTCTGCAGGAGATACCAGACTGACAGATACTCATCCTCTCTCTCTCTCTCTCTCTCTCTCTCTCTCTGTCTGCCTTTCTCATCAGGATAAGATTTACTGTTGCTAGGTAGGGAGGAGGTAGAACAAGGTTTTGTGTGTCTATCAATGTTTTTTCATGTCTGGTTACAGGTGTCTGTGTTGTATGGTGTATATTTTCATTGAAAGCACTTTTTGATCATGTCTTTATGTTTACAGAGTGTTCTGTCTGCAAGGTCTTGGTTTGGTCTCTCTCCAACAGGTGACGGAACTCTCCCAGTCCTTAGCCTTGTCTCTCTCCAGGTGATGAGCCTCTGGGGCTGGCTGTGGCTGCTCTACTGTCTCCATGTCCCTGGGTCTGTCTGGGGTCTGGATGGAGGTGGAGAGGGGGCTTGTCGGCTGATAGCTAAGCCCGTCTCGGGCAGTGTTTATCAGGCAGGAGATGTGGTCATTGGGGGCCTGTTCCCTATCCATGTGGAAGCCCCTCTACCAGAGCAGGAGTTCAGGAGCATTAAGGGAAATTCTACCTGTACAATGTATGCAGCTTGTGTGATAGCAGCTTTTTGTCATTGTGTTTTAACTTGAAGGTAATGTGTATTCAGTTTAACTATTATCTCTCTGTTTCTTCCTTTCTTCTGTCTGTCAGTTTCAAACAGCGTGCTTACCGCTGGCTCCAGACTATGATCTTTGCTGTGGAGGAGATTAACCGTGACCCAGCCCTCCTGCCTAACCTCACCCTGGGGTTCCTGGCTTCTGACACATGCCGGTCAGAGGGCACCACCCTGGGGGCAGCCCTTGCCATGGTGACCGGCAAGGAGTCCTCCGTGGTGGAAACAGATTGTGGCACAACCCCTGAGGTTCCTGTCATCATCGGGGATGCCCGCTCCACAGCCTCCATCGTGGTGGCACAGACCCTCGGGCCGTTTGATTTACCCATGGTGAGGCAGGGGTTGGATTACAGGTTGGGATGAGATGATGACTCTTTTCACGTTACATTTCAATCTCTTTCTAGATTTCACTCTCTCTAAGTTTAATTCCTTCTCCATCTGCTCTCTGACTTTTACAAATTATAATTATCCTTGACTCTCTCTCTCTCTCTCTCTCTCTCTCTCTCTCTCTCTCTCTCTCTCTCTCTCTCTGTTCTCTCCCAGGTGAGTTACTTAGCCACCTGTACGTGTTTGAGTGACATCTGGAAGTACCCCTCATTCTTCCGTACTGTACCCAGCGATGCCTTCCAGGCTCGGGGCATGGCCAAGCTTCTGCGTCTGCAGAGATGGGTGTGGGTGGGACTGGTGTCAGAGGATGATGACTATGGCAAGTTTGGGGTTCAGCTGCTTCTCCAAGAGCTCCAGGGATCTGGGGTGTGTGTCGCCTACTCTGAGGTCCTCCCCAAGGTACGACCTCACACTTATGATCTGACAATAAACTCTCTCTTTTGCTCTGACTCCTTCTCTCTTCTAATCTAATAGAAACACTCTCTCTGATTTTCTCTGACTCTCTTACCTTTCTCTCACTGATGGTCATCTCCAAGGTACCGTCTAAGAGAAAAATCAGGCACATTGTGGACACCATCAGAGGATCTACTGCCAGAGTGGTGGTGGCGTTTGTAGGATTCACAGGTCATTCAGGGGTGAGCAATTACCAGTCAGAGTATTGTTAATGATTTGTAACACAGCTGTAGCAGTGTCCTTGTGTCTTACCTTGTCTTGATGCCCTTTATAGACACAATCATTTCCTAATTGATAATCTTGCATTTCATCTTGACTATCTTGATCTTTTTAACAATTTCATTCTCCAGGCCCTGATGGAAGAGGTTGTCCGTCAGAACATTACAGATAAGCAGTGGATTGCCTCAGAGGCCTGGGTCACCTACTCTACTATCGCCTCCCCGAAAAACATGCCCTCTCTTGCCGGGACAATTGGTTTTGCCCTGAAGAAAGCTGACATTCCCGGCCTGGGGCCTTTCCTAACACGCCTCCATCCAGACGGGGACTACCAGAAGTCCGACCCCTTCCTGAGGGAATTGTGGGAGGAGATGTTTGGGTGTTCTCTGGGGGTTGACCTCAGTGTGACGCTGTCGTCCAGGCGACAGTGTACTGGGTCAGAGGTCATACGTGAGGGAGAATTTACACCTAAATCTCTGTTTTTTTTCAAATTCCCAATGTTATCTCAGTAAAATGAAGTGTCAATCCTAGGTGAGGGGGAGAGCCAGTATGCTGACGTGTCCCAGCTGAGAGCCAGCTACAATGTGTACAAGGCTGTGTACGCCATCGCCTACGCCATACAGGATATGATGGCCTGTCGACCAGGGGACGGAGTCTTTAATGGTGGACAGTGCCCTGATATCAGGAAGCTTCAGCCCAGCCAGGTGAGAATAACATGTGGATCTGTTTTCAAGTTAAGAACACTAATTTTTCAAATCAGGATACAGTGAAAACACTTTGTAAGGTTTGAGTTCTAGAAAACAAAAGCCTGGTTCTAACTCTTAATCCTGTTCCAATACCCTTTTCTCTTTGAGATTGTTCATTATCTGAGGGGAGTGAACTTCAGTACTCCTGTGGGGGAATCTTTCCACTTCGACATGAATGGTGATCCGCCTGCCTCTTATGACATCATCAACTGGCATGTGACCCCCGAGGGGACGGCAGAGTTTGTCCAGGTCGGACATTTTCTGTCCTCTGAGGGATCGGACGACCAGTTTCACATCGACATGGATAAAGTGGTGTGGGGTGGGGGCAGCGGAGATGAGGTGAAAACTGTTCAGTTTGGTGTCATTGTGTGTGTGTGTGTGTGTGTGTTTATATGCGTGTGCATGTGCGTGTGTGTTTGTGTGTGTGAGTGAGTGATAGAGATTTATTTAGTTTATTACCCTGAGGCAGGCATTCAGAAAAGAGAAAGACATAAAGAAGACCAAATAAATAACAGGGGAATGGTATCTCAGACAGAAAGTCCACATGAAAGGTGTCTGAACACTTTTTTTAACAAGTCAGTTAAGAACATCTTCTCATTTACAATGATGGCCAACCCCAGCCAAACCCAGAAGACACTCCCAATCACAGCCAAATGTACTACAGCTTAGATTCGAACCAGGGACTGTAGTGACGCCTCTTGATGATTGATATGCAGTGCCTTAGAACCGGGGGAACATGATACTGAGTTTGAGATGTTTGTATGGTCATATTCCTGACATAGTCTCCAGAGGGGCCCAGCAAGCCTGCCTGTCTGTGTAATAATGATTATAATAGCAATGATGATGATGTTGATCAAATCAAATCAAATCAAATGTATTTATATAGCCCTTCGTACATCAGCTGATATCTCAAAGTGCTGTACAGAAACCCAGCCTAAAACCACAAACAGCAAGCAATGCAGGTGTAGAAGCAGACAAGATGATGATAACTTCTTCCTCTCCCCCCTCTGGTAGGTCCCTGTGTCTGTATGCAGTGCTGACTGTCCCCCTGGTACCAGGCATGCGGTACAGAAGGGGAGGCCTGTGTGCTGCTTTGACTGTCTGTCCTGTGCTGAGGGAGAGATCAGTAACACAACAGGTAGTCTATCAACTGTTCTGATTCCAATGCATATTTTTCCTCAACCCTGATTGGTCCTGATTTGGACTCCTCATTCTTCTTCCTTCTCTATCAGGGTCAGTTGAGTGTATTAGGTGTCCAGAGCGGTTCTGGTCCAACCCTGATCGTACGGCCTGCATCCCCCAGCTGGTGGACTTCCTCTCCTACAGCGACACCATGGGCGTAATCCTGTCTGTCATCTCAGTTTCCGGGGCAACACTCACAGCCGGTGCCCTGGCCACCTTCCTCTACCATCGTCACACGGCCCTGGTGAGTTGAATCATATGATCATTTATAGAGGTACAGAGATTAGATTGTGTCATATGATTTCTGACATCTCTCAGTCTAATTTATCTTTCTCTGTCTCGTTCCAGGTGAAAGCCAACAACTCTGAGCTCAGCTTCCTGCTCCTTCTGTCCCTCAAGCTCTGCTTCCTGTGTGCTCTGGTTTTCATTGGCCAGCCGAAGCCGTGGACGTGCATGCTGAGACACACCCTGTTTGGTATAAGCTTTGTGTTCTGCATCTCCTGTCTGCTCAGCAGGACTGTGGTGGTGCTGGTGGCCTTCAGGGCCACTCTGCCTGGAGAGAACCTGATGAGATACTTCAGCCCCACCCAGCAGAGGATGGGTATCTCACTCTGCACACTCATCCAGGTGAACATCTAGTTTTTACTATATTCTTTAGGAATGTAGTTGTTTCCTTCATTGACCATATTATTTGTTGTTGTGATAACTGTGCTTGCGTTTTTCTTCCACCTCCGTTCCCTTCCACAGGTGCTGATCTGTGTATTGTGGCTGGCCTTAGCTCCACCCCGACCTGCTGAGAGGGGGGACAGAGAGGGTCGGGGGCCGAGGGTCGTACTGGAGTGTGAGGTGGGTTCTGTGGTCGGCTTCTCTCTGGTGCTGGGCTACATCGGCCTGCTGGCCTCCCTATGTCTCCTGTTAGCCTTCCTGGCCAGGAAACTCCCAGACAACTTCAACGAGGCCAAGTTCATCACCTTCAGCATGCTGATCTTCTGTGCCGTGTGGATCTCCTTCATCCCTGCCTACGTCAGCTCTCCTGGGAAGTACACAGTAGCTGTAGAGATCTTTGCCATCCTGGCCTCCAGCTTTGGGCTGCTGTTCTGTCTGTTTGCTCCAAAGTGTTACATCATCCTTCTGAGACCAGAGAGAAACACCAAGAAACACATGATGTCCAAACAGAAACCACCAAGAAACACATGATGTCCAATTAGAAACCACCAAGAAACACATGATGTCCAATTAGAAACCACCAAGAAATACATGATGGACAAACATAAATCACCAAGAAACACATGATGTCCAATTAGAAACCATTAAGAAACACATGATGGACAAATATTAACTTACACTTACTCAAATCGGGATTTCAACAGTCCATTCTCTTTTGAAACATTAATTTCCTGCAATACCTTCACTATATTACTTTGTTAATATTAGTATGTGTTCTTATAATGTGTCAGAATGAAATACGTCTATATGAACAATCCAATAAAGATGACTTAGTGTCTACTCATGCTGGAAGAGTTAGTATTGAGTCTGTCTGACAGAACTTAGACCCCCTACACATGATTCCTTCGTCACCCAGTCAGTGTGTAAGTGTGTGTGATTGTGTGATTGTGTGTGTGTGTGTGTGTGTGTGTGTGTGTGTGTGTGTGTGTGTGTGTGTGCGTATGAGTGTGTGTGTCCCACATCGTATACCAAAATGAAAACAGTAACATTCCACTGTATGTTTACCCACTGTGGGAACCTCTCCACTCCCCATCACTCCCTCTTCCCACCCAGAAGACTCAAGGCTGTAATCGCTGCCCATGGTGCTTAGACAAAGTACTCAGTAAAGGGTCTGAATATTTATGTAAAGGTGATATTTGTTTTTTTTATTTTGTTTAAATTTGCATTATACATACTTACATTCACATATATACATTCTAAAACGATTAACGATTTTTGCTTTGTCTTTATGGTGTATTGTGTGTAGATTTACGAGGGGGAAAAAACGATTTACTCATGTTAGAATAAGGCTGGAATGCGACAAAAATTTGAAAAAGTCAAGGGGCCTCAATACTTTCCGAATGCACTGTATGTTCTCATATTTCCAAAGTTGCTGGAGGGCTTTGGAAACCCATGTATGTATTTGTGACACCATATATTCTACATTTTGTGGAAGAACATGAACTGCTTTGGAGACACGTAGTTGCAGGGAATGACAAACACATTTAATGTAGACGTAATACGGATTGTGTTCTTGAAGTTTTGTCAGGACGGAGCTGTTTTTGCTGCACATTGTGTTGCAGCCATCTGTGGCTAGACCGATGCAGCTTGTTGTCATCAAGAAACCTGAACAAGGCATTGGCAAAGGTCAGTGAATCAGCAGCTGGAATGATTATTATTCCTTCAAATGCTTATGATTTGAAAGAGTTTATTGCTGTGTTGTTTTACCAGAACACCCAGCTGCTTCTTAGTCGTGACATCAGTACTTTCATCAGTAATCAATGAGTAAGACACATTCCCAATGTCCTTTATTGGTTCCTCATGCACTGCAGGCCCTGTAACTGCATTTAGAAGTGCTGTGCATTTTTTTCTGTGAATAGTGATTCCTTTATTTGCAATGTCTTCAACAAAACATCCCAAGTGATCTACAGTTGCAATGCTGGAGTGGCATTGGTTGCGTGTCCATCACATCTGCCAGTGTCACACCTTCGCATATGAGGTGAAAGGTGGCAGAGCTAGAGTGGTGTGTGCCAGACCATGAGAAATCCCGAAAATCTGTCTTCTCAGGTAAACATCTGTAGCGTCCGATTGGTTTGACCTACAAAACTATAACTCCTTGGAAAGAGGAGACTTTCTCGAACACGTTGGTGTTCTCCGTTTTGCTCTACGACCCCCACAAGTATCAGGAGACTCTCACGAACACGTGGGCGTTCTCCGTTTTGCTCCACGACCCCAACAAGTATCAGGAGACTCGTCTGAAGCCGGTACCATCAACGTGCCAACTTCTGCTTCGTATGATAAATTTTGTTATTTATGAATGTGTTATTCAATGTGTTTCTATGGGCTATAGTAGTAAAGGCCACAATATATATTTTATCAAATACATTTGTTATATATTTGTTTTATGAATAAAGGGGTCCTACATTTTAAAAAATCAAATAGGTAAATGACCAATAGTATGACTATCTTAAAAAAATGTAATTACAGTTTAGAACCCCCCACGCAGCGCCTTAGATTCTGAAGAATTAACAGTGTTATTCCCATATATAGTTCCTGTGTCAAACGATGTCCTGGCATTAGAAAACAAAGCAGCATTTCTCTTGTGTTTCTCCATTTGTGAATGAGAAATAAGATCTAGTGGTGGTGGGCTTGGATTTCTGATTTGCCTACAGGAAGCTTTTCTGTCAGCTCCTGGGATGCTCTGAATTAATTCCATTATACCCTGTTCTCTTTTCCAGTCTTTGCTCTTTTTTCAGCCATATTTTACCCATTTACCTGGCATTCTGGCGGTAGAATTGTGTCTAGCGTTTACCTGGCATTCTGACGGTAGAATTGTGTCTAGCGTTTACCTGGCATTCTGACGGTAGAACTGTGTCTAGCCAGTATGCGAGCGTATCCAATCGGTTCCTCTGGCCTCAACTCTGGCACCACTGCTCATAGCTCTCTCTCTCTCTCTCTCCTCTGACTTCAACTTCTGGCAAATGTTAGCTAGCTAGCTACATAACCAGAGAGTTTCTCTGAAACTGTTTGATTATAATTTCTCAGTTTCTCTCCCTTGCTGTGTTGGCTGTAGTGATTGGTAGGACTGGGGGCATTGAGGAAACACAGAAAAGAGGCAACAACATTTTTTGAGGGAGGAGTATGTAGCTAGCTAGTGTCGTTGGTTGAATCTCACGTCACTTGTTACGACGTGCTGACCTCCTCGCACTGATGTGACTCATCTGCCTGCATCAGCTGCAGCGCTCTCTGTCTCAGCAGTACACACACACACTCCGCTCTGTACCATCCCAATAACTGTATATGAAACTCCCTTTGCACAACTCAACTTGGAAGTTGCACACAAACCCACAAGCCGCGACCAATACATTGTCAACCGTGACATAATTTTCAAAAGTAGCCCAATTTAGCAGTAAAACCGATGACATGGCAACCCTGGCATGCAAACATGGCATGCAACCCTGGCTTGTTACCCTGGCATGCAACCCTGGCATGCAACCCTGGCATGTAACCCTGGCTTGTAACCCTGGCCTGCAACCCTGGCATTTAACCCTGACTTGTAACCCTGGCATGCAACCCTGGCATGTAACCCTGGCTTGTAACCCTTGCATGCAACCCAGGCATGTAACCCTGACTTGTAACCCTGGCATGCAACCCTGGCATGTAACCCTGGCATGTAACCCTGGCATGTAACTCTGTCTTGTAACCCTGGCATGCAACCCTGGCAAGTTTTTTCGATGGCAGGATTTTTTATTTATTTAATTTCAACTTTATTTAACCAGTTAGGCTAGTTGAGAACAAGTTCTCATTCACAACTGTGACCTGGCCAAAATAAAGAAAAGCAGTGTGATACAATTAACATCACAGAGTTACACATGGAATAAACAAACATACAGTCAATAATGCAATAGAAAAAGTCTATACAATGTGTGCAAATGAGGTAGGATAAGGGAGGTAAGGCAATAAATAGGTAGTAGTGGCGAAATAATTACAATATTGCAATTAAACATTGGGGTGATAGATGTGCAGAATATGCGTGTGCAAGTAGAGATACTAGGGTGCAAAGGAGCAAAACAAATCAAATAAATAACAATATGGGGATGAGGTAGTTGGATGGGCTATTTACAGATGAGCTATGTTGTAACGATTGTCGTTGGTGGAAGAAGGAGTAGACCAAAGCGCAGCGTGGTACGTGTTCCTGATACCTTTAATAAACTGAACACTGAATACAAACGAACAAGAGAATAAAGGAAAACCTGAAACAGTCTCGTATGGTGAAAACACTGAAACGAAAAATAACCACCCACAAACAAAAGTGGGAAAACAGGCTACCTAAGTATGGTTCTCAATCAGACAACGATCGACAGCTGCCTCTGATTGGGAACCATACCAGGCCAAACACAGAAATATAAACACAAGAACAAAACATAGAATGCCCACCCCAACTCACGCCCTGACCTAACTAAAATAGAGACATAATAAAGGAACTAAGGTCAGGACGTGACATATGTACAGGTGCAGTGATCTGTGAGCTGTTCTGACAGCTGGTGCTTAAAGGTAGTGAGGGAGATATGAGTCTCCAGCTTCAGTGATTTTTGCAGTTCGTTCCAGTCATTGGCAGCAGAGAACAGGAAGGAAAGGCAGCCGAAGGAGGAATTGGCTTCGTCGGTGACCGGTGAAATATACCTGCTGGAGCGCGTGCTACAGGTGGGTGCTGCTATAGAGACCAGTGAAATATACCTGCTGGAGCGCGTGCTACGGGTGGGTGCTGCTATAGAGACCAGTGAAATATACCTGCTGGAGCGCGTGCTACGGGTGGGTGCTGCTATAGAGACCAGTGAAATATACCTGCTGGAGCGTGTGCTACAGGTGGGTGCTGCTATAGAGATCAGTGAAATATACCTGCTGGGGAGCGTGCTACGGGTGGGTGCTGCTATAGAGACCAGTGAAATATACCTGCTGGAGCGCGTGCTACGGGTGGGTGCTGCTATAGAGACCAGTGAAATATACCTGCTGGAGCGCGTGCTACGGGTGGGTGCTGCTATAGAGACCAGTGAGCTGAGATAAGGCGGGGCTTTACCTAGCAAAGACTTATAGATGACCTGGAGCCAGTGGGTTTGGCGATGAATATGAAGCGAGGGCCAGCCAACGAGAGCATACAGGTCGCAGTGGTGGGTAGTATATGGGGCTTTGGTGACAAAACGGATGGCACTGTGATAGACTGCATCCAATTTGCTGAGCAGAGTGTTGGAGGCTATTTTGTAAATGACATCACCGAAGTCAAGGATCGGTTCCTTTGATTCTAGATTTAATTTTGGATTGGAGATGCTTAATGTGAGTCTGGAAGGAGAGTTTACAGTCTAACCAGACACCTAGGTATTTGTAGTTGTCCACATATTCTAAGTCAGAACCATCCAGAGGGGTGATGCTGGATGGGCGGGCAGGTGTGGGCAGCAATCGGTTGAAGAGCATGCATTTAGTTTAACTTGTGTTTAAGAGCAGTTGAAAGCCACGGAAGCAGAGTTGTATGTCATTGAAGCTCGTCTGGAGGTTAGTTAAAACTTGTTATTGCTGGGGGGCGGTTTTGAGTAGCTTGGATGAATAAGGTGCCCAGAGTAAACTGCCTGCAACTCAGGCTCAGTTGCTAATATATATGCATATAATTAGTAGATTTGGATAGAAAACACTCAGATTCTAAAACTGTTTGAATGATGTCTTAGAGCAAATTAATTCCTTTAACATACTCAATGTTTTAATACCCAATTAAAATTAAACACTCTGTCAATTCATAAGGATTTGAAATTCCCTTATTCTATAATGATAGACAGAGCCCAGTCTTAAAATCAGACAGCAGAGTTTATTCAAGAGAGTACTCAGTACTTACACATTTTACCACAGGTTATAAACTGAAAATGACGTCAGCGTTTTCTAAATGTTCCGTCTCTTCTTGACACTGGTAGATAGGCTCTATAGTTCTCAAGCCTTCCCTCCTCGCCTAGAGCCAAGGTCAGCCAGTGTAGATAAGCATTCTAGTCAGTCTGGAGATATAGTTCATTCATTTGTACCAAGGAACAGACCGTCATTGTTCTAAACTCTTGACCACATTCACCACAGGTTATAAACTGAAAATGACGTCAGCGTTTTCTAAATGTTCCGTCTCTTCTTGACACTGGTAGATAGGCTCTATAGTTCTCAAGCCTTCCCTCCTCGCCTAGAGCCAAGGTCAGCCAGTGTAGATAAGCATTCTAGTCAGTCTGGAGATATAGTTCATTCATTTGTACCAAGGAACAGACCGTCATTGTTCTAAACTCTTGACCACATTCACCACAGGTTATAAACTGAAAATGACGTCAGCGTTTTCTAAATGTTCCGTCTCTTCTTGACACTGGTAGATAGGCTCTATAGTTCTCAAGCCTTCCCTCCTCGCCTAGAGCCAAGGTCAGCCAGTGTAGATAAGCATTCTAGTCAGTCTGGAGATATAGTTCATTCATTTGTACCAAGGAACAGACCGTCATTGTTCTAAACTCTTGACCACATTCACCACATTATATTCAGTACTGGGATCAAGAAAGACAATTCATACATGTACAGTAACATAATAGTATTCTGATTAGTACATATACAGTAACATAATAGTATTCTGATTAGTACATCCTGATTGAAATGTATACATAATTTGTCATTATAGATAAAAATTCCCTTAACATATCCACCCTTTGATTAAATATTATACATCCAATCACACATTGTAGTTATGTTGTAATATTAAAAAGCCTATTTCTATTTTATTAGAAATATTTCTTGACATCAAACATCACCTAAACATAACCCCATACTTGCGTTCGCCATAACTGTTTCTCAGGCCTACATCAGAATCATAACTCTTCTTATCAGGATTTTCGTTACAATCTTCATAAAAAAACAGTCTATTATTGAAACGGGATACAACCTAGCCTCCCTAAACATCAAAAATGGTCTCCTCAACCATAAATTCCCCGCAGATGAAAGATCCAGATTCGTCCACTTGTTCTGTAGACATACATTCAGCACTCCACGGGTCAGAACCTGGAATCCACTGGTACCTCACCATCTTTTGTCATCGATTTCTCCAGAGTCCTGGAAATAAGGCCTCGTACACAGGGATTTAGACAACAACCCCATAAAACTAAAACAGTCACACAGGTGAATGCAGCCCATAATACAGTGATCATAATATTTTTTCCATTTTCCGAGCATACTATCAAACCAATTAGTCAGAGAAGTATCCACCCCAGAGTTTTCTGCCAAACCGTGAGCCAGGGTGGTCAAACCAGCTGAGGCTTCGGGCACTGATTCGTCCGGAGCTGTGTTATTTGGGATGTAAGCACAAACATGGTCCCGATAATCACGCATACTTCTCCCTTTTCAGTCAATAACATATCTAATGCAATTCTATTCTGCCAAGCCATCAGGCTGGTTGCTTCAGTCTGTTCTGCAAAACCTTTAATAGCATCTCTGGTATAATTATTAAAGCACTGTTGATTACAATAAATATAATTAATCCAGTCCACATTCTTATTGAGAGTAGACCACCAGAAAATGCTTGACTCTAATACTGCTAGGATCTGATTTCTTGCCTTGAACTCATCTGGCACCCCTCGTGGAACCCCAATGTTATCAATATATACTCTGTCATCAAAAGACCCAGATGGAGTACCTCTTTTCTCCCGTTTGGCTAACTTCATGTCTCGGTGTTGAATGAGTGTGAAAGGCATTCCCAAATGTACAAGGGAGCATAATCCTGTCCAAACTGCCTGGTAAAACCTCGCCCTGACATAATTTCCCAAGAGTACTGTACCGGGCCAAACGGTAATATTCTCCTCCGGTCACTGTAAAGGGAGGAACCTGTGGATATAAATAGTGCAAGTCAATGCAACTGTCAATATCTGGCATTCCTGCTTTCGTGAACAGCTTTACCATACTGGCCTAACCTCCTCTACCCGGAACCGTACTACACGCCGCTCTGTACCATCCCAATGACTGTATATGAAACTCAGTTTGCACCACTCAACTTGGAAGTTGCCCACCAACCCACAAGCCGCGACCAATACATTGTCAACCGTGACATAATTTTCAAAAGTAGCCCAATTTAGCAGTAAAACCGATGACATGGCAACCCTGGCATGCAAACATGGCATGCAACCCTGGCTTGTTACCCTGGCATGCAACCCTGGCATGCAACCCTGGCATGTAACCCTGGCTTGTAACCCTGGCCTGCAACCCTGGCATTTAACCCTGACTTGTAACCCTGGCATGCAACCCTGGCATGTAACCCTGGCTTGTAACCCTTGCATGCAACCCAGGCATGTAACCCTGACTTGTAACCCTGGCATGCAACCCTGGCATGTAACCCTGGCATGTAACCCTGGCATGTAACTCTGTCTTGTAACCCTGGCATGCAACCCTGGCAAGTTTTTTCGATGGCAGGATTTTTTATTTATTTAATTTCAACTTTATTTAACCAGTTAGGCTAGTTGAGAACAAGTTCTCATTCACAACTGCGACCTGGCCAAAATAAAGAAAAGCAGTGTGATACAATTAACATCACAGAGTTACACATGGAATAAACAAACATACAGTCAATAATGCAATAGAAAAAGTCTATACAATGTGTGCAAATGAGGTAGGATAAGGGAGGTAAGGCAATAAATAGGTAGTAGTGGCGAAATAATTACAATATTGCAATTAAACATTGGGGTGATAGATGTGCAGAATATGCGTGTGCAAGTAGAGATACTAGGGTGCAAAGGAGCAAAACAAATCAAATAAATAACAATATGGGGATGAGGTAGTTGGATGGGCTATTTACAGATGAGCTATGTTGTAACGATTGTCGTTGGTGGAAGAAGGAGTAGACCAAAGCGCAGCGTGGTACGTGTTCCTGATACCTTTAATAAACTGAACACTGAATACAAACGAACAAGAGAATAAAGGAAAACCTGAAACAGTCTCGTATGGTGAAAACACTGAAACGGAAAATAACCACCCACAAACAAAAGTGGGAAAACAGGCTACCTAAGTATGGTTCTCAATCAGACAACGATCGACAGCTGCCTCTGATTGGGAACCATACCAGGCCAAACACAGAAATATAAACACAAGAACAAAACATAGAATGCCCACCCCAACTCACGCCCTGACCTAACTAAAATAGAGACATAATAAAGGAACTAAGGTCAGGACGTGACATATGTACAGGTGCAGTGATCTGTGAGCTGTTCTGACAGCTGGTGCTTAAAGGTAGTGAGGGAGATATGAGTCTCCAGCTTCAGTGATTTTTGCAGTTCGTTCCAGTCATTGGCAGCAGAGAACAGGAAGGAAAGGCAGCCGAAGGAGGAATTGGCTTCGTCGGTGACCGGTGAAATATACCTGCTGGAGCGCGTGCTACAGGTGGGTGCTGCTATAGAGACCAGTGAAATATACCTGCTGGAGCGCGTGCTACGGGTGGGTGCTGCTATAGAGACCAGTGAAATATACCTGCTGGAGCGCGTGCTACGGGTGGGTGCTGCTATAGAGACCAGTGAAATATACCTGCTGGAGCGTGTGCTACAGGTGGGTGCTGCTATAGAGACCAGTGAAATATACCTGCTGGAGAGCGTGCTACGGGTGGGTGCTGCTATAGAGACCAGTGAAATATACCTGCTGGAGCGCGTGCTACGGGTGGGTGCTGCTATAGAGACCAGTGAAATATACCTGCTGGAGCGCGTGCTACGGGTGGGTGCTGCTATAGAGACCAGTGAGCTGAGATAAGGCGGGGCTTTACCTAGCAAAGACTTATAGATGACCTGGAGCCAGTGGGTTTGGCGATGAATATGAAGCGAGGGCCAGCCAACGAGAGCATACAGGTCGCAGTGGTGGGTAGTATATGGGGCTTTGGTGACAAAACGGATGGCACTGTGATAGACTGCATCCAATTTGCTGAGCAGAGTGTTGGAGGCTATTTTGTAAATGACATCACCGAAGTCAAGGATCGGTTCCTTTGATTCTAGATTTAATTTTGGATTGGAGATGCTTAATGTGAGTCTGGAAGGAGAGTTTACAGTCTAACCAGACACCTAGGTATTTGTAGTTGTCCACATATTCTAAGTCAGAACCATCCAGAGGGGTGATGCTGGATGGGCGGGCAGGTGTGGGCAGCAATCGGTTGAAGAGCATGCATTTAGTTTAACTTGTGTTTAAGAGCAGTTGAAAGCCACGGAAGCAGAGTTGTATGTCATTGAAGCTCGTCTGGAGGTTAGTTAAAACTTGTTATTGCTGGGGGGCGGTTTTGAGTAGCTTGGATGAATAAGGTGCCCAGAGTAAACTGCCTGCAACTCAGACTCAGTTGCTAATATATATGCATATAATTAGTAGATTTGGATAGAAAACACTCAGATTCTAAAACTGTTTGAATGATGTCTTAGAGCAAATTAATTCCTTTAACATACTCAATGTTTTAATACCCAATTAAAATTAAACACTCTGTCAATTCATAAGGATTTGAAATTCCCTTATTCTATAATGATAGACAGAGCCCAGTCTTAAAATCAGACAGCAGAGTTTATTCAAGAGAGTACTCAGTACTTACACATTTTACCACAGGTTATAAACTGAAAATGACGTCAGCGTTTTCTAAATGTTCCGTCTCTTCTTGACA
This sequence comes from Oncorhynchus clarkii lewisi, assembly GCF_045791955.1. NCBI lineage: Eukaryota > Metazoa > Chordata > Actinopteri > Salmoniformes > Salmonidae > Oncorhynchus > Oncorhynchus clarkii. Next base: position 40,035,955 of record NC_092173.1, on the reverse strand, counting down.
CTGGTAGATAGGCTCTATAGTTCTCAAGCCTTCCCTCCTCGCCTAGAGCCAAGGTCAGCCAGTGTAGATAAGCATTCTAGTCAGTCTGGAGATATAGTTCATTCATTTGTACCAAGGAACAGACCGTCATTGTTCTAAACTCTTGACCACATTCACCACATTATATTCAGTACTGGGATCAAGAAAGAAAATTCATACATGTACAGTAACATAATAGTATTCTGATTAGTACATATACAGTAACATAATAGTATTCTGATTAGTACATCCTGATTGAAATGTATACATAATTTGTCATTATAGATAAAAATTCCCTTAACATATCCACCCTTTGATTAAATATTATACATCCAATCACACATTGTAGTTATGTTGTAATATTAAAAAGCCTGTTTCTATTTTATTAGAAATATTTCTTGACATCAAACATCACCTAAACATAACCCCATACTTGCGTTCGCCATAACTGTTTCTCAGGCCTACATCAGAATCATAACTCTTCTTATCAGGATTTTCGTTACAATCTTCATAAAAAAACAGTCTATTATTGAAACGGGATACAACCTAGCCTCCCTAAACATCAAAAATGGTCTCCTCAACCATAAATTCCCCGCAGATGAAAGATCCAGATTCGTCCACTTGTTCTGTAGACATACATTCAGCACTCCACGGGTCAGAACCTGGAATCCACTGGTACCTCACCATCTTTTGTCATCGATTTCTCCAGAGTCCTGGAAATAAGGCCTCGTACACAGGGATTTAGACAACAACCCCATAAAACTAAAACAGTCACACAGGTGAATGCAGCCCATAATACAGTGATCATAATATTTTTTCCATTTTCCGAGCATACTATCAAACCAATTAGTCAGAGAAGTATCCACCCCAGAGTTTTCTGCCAAACCGTGAGCCAGGGTGGTCAAACCAGCTGAGGCTTCGGGCACTGATTCGTCCGGAGCTGTGTTATTTGGGATGTAAGCACAAACATGGTCCCGATAATCACGCATACTTCTCCCTTTTCAGTCAATAACATATCTAATGCAATTCTATTCTGCCAAGCCATCAGGCTGGTTGCTTCAGTCTGTTCTGCAAAACCTTTAATAGCATCTCTGGTATAATTATTAAAGCACTGTTGATTATAATAAATATAATTAATCCAGTCCACATTCTTATTGAGAGTAGACCACCAGAAAATGCTTGACTCTAATACTGCTAGGATCTGATTTCTTGCCTTGAACTCATCTGGCACCCCTCGTGGAACCCCAATGTTATCAATATATACTCTGTCATCAAAAGACCCAGATGGAGTACCTCTTTTCTCCCGTTTGGCTAACTTCATGTCTCGGTGTTGAATGAGTGTGAAAGGCATTCCCAAATGTACAAGGGAGCATAATCCTGTCCAAACTGCCTGGTAAAACCTCGCCCTGACATAATTTCCCAAGAGTACTGTACCGGGCCAAACGGTAATATTCTCCTCCGGTCACTGTAAAGGGAGGAACCTGTGGATATAAATAGTGCAAGTCAATGCAACTGTCAATATCTGGCATTCCTGCTTTCGTGAACAGCTTTACCATACTGGCCTAACCTCCTCTACCCGGAACCGTACTACACGCCGCTCTGTACCATCCCAATGACTGTATATGAAACTCAGTTTGCACCACTCAACTTGGAAGTTGCCCACCAACCCACAAGCCGCGACCAATACATTGTCAACCGTGACATAATTTTCAAAAGTAGCCCAATTTAGCAGTAAAACCGATGACATGGCAACCCTGGCATGCAAACATGGCATGCAACCCTGGCTTGTTACCCTGGCATGCAACCCTGGCATGCAACCCTGGCATGTAACCCTGGCTTGTAACCCTGGCCTGCAACCCTGGCATTTAACCCTGACTTGTAACCCTGGCATGCAACCCTGGCATGTAACCCTGGCTTGTAACCCTTGCATGCAACCCAGGCATGTAACCCTGACTTGTAACCCTGGCATGCAACCCTGGCATGTAACCCTGGCATGTAACCCTGGCATGTAACTCTGTCTTGTAACCCTGGCATGCAACCCTGGCAAGTTTTTTCGATGGCAGGATTTTTTATTTATTTAATTTCAACTTTATTTAACCAGTTAGGCTAGTTGAGAACAAGTTCTCATTCACAACTGCGACCTGGCCAAAATAAAGAAAAGCAGTGTGATACAATTAACATCACAGAGTTACACATGGAATAAACAAACATACAGTCAATAATGCAATAGAAAAAGTCTATACAATGTGTGCAAATGAGGTAGGATAAGGGAGGTAAGGCAATAAATAGGTAGTAGTGGCGAAATAATTACAATATTGCAATTAAACATTGGGGTGATAGATGTGCAGAATATGCGTGTGCAAGTAGAGATACTAGGGTGCAAAGGAGCAAAACAAATCAAATAAATAACAATATGGGGATGAGGTAGTTGGATGGGCTATTTACAGATGAGCTATGTTGTAACGATTGTCGTTGGTGGAAGAAGGAGTAGACCAAAGCGCAGCGTGGTACGTGTTCCTGATACCTTTAATAAACTGAACACTGAATACAAACGAACAAGAGAATAAAGGAAAACCTGAAACAGTCTCGTATGGTGAAAACACTGAAACGGAAAATAACCACCCACAAACAAAAGTGGGAAAACAGGCTACCTAAGTATGGTTCTCAATCAGACAACGATCGACAGCTGCCTCTGATTGGGAACCATACCAGGCCAAACACAGAAATATAAACACAAGAACAAAACATAGAATGCCCACCCCAACTCACGCCCTGACCTAACTAAAATAGAGACATAATAAAGGAACTAAGGTCAGGACGTGACATATGTACAGGTGCAGTGATCTGTGAGCTGTTCTGACAGCTGGTGCTTAAAGGTAGTGAGGGAGATATGAGTCTCCAGCTTCAGTGATTTTTGCAGTTCGTTCCAGTCATTGGCAGCAGAGAACAGGAAGGAAAGGCAGCCGAAGGAGGAATTGGCTTCGTCGGTGACCGGTGAAATATACCTGCTGGAGCGCGTGCTACAGGTGGGTGCTGCTATAGAGACCAGTGAAATATACCTGCTGGAGCGCGTGCTACGGGTGGGTGCTGCTATAGAGACCAGTGAAATATACCTGCTGGAGCGCGTGCTACGGGTGGGTGCTGCTATAGAGACCAGTGAAATATACCTGCTGGAGCGTGTGCTACAGGTGGGTGCTGCTATAGAGACCAGTGAAATATACCTGCTGGAGAGCGTGCTACGGGTGGGTGCTGCTATAGAGACCAGTGAAATATACCTGCTGGAGCGCGTGCTACGGGTGGGTGCTGCTATAGAGACCAGTGAAATATACCTGCTGGAGCGCGTGCTACGGGTGGGTGCTGCTATAGAGACCAGTGAGCTGAGATAAGGCGGGGCTTTACCTAGCAAAGACTTATAGATGACCTGGAGCCAGTGGGTTTGGCGATGAATATGAAGCGAGGGCCAGCCAACGAGAGCATACAGGTCGCAGTGGTGGGTAGTATATGGGGCTTTGGTGACAAAACGGATGGCACTGTGATAGACTGCATCCAATTTGCTGAGCAGAGTGTTGGAGGCTATTTTGTAAATGACATCACCGAAGTCAAGGATCGGTTCCTTTGATTCTAGATTTAATTTTGGATTGGAGATGCTTAATGTGAGTCTGGAAGGAGAGTTTACAGTCTAACCAGACACCTAGGTATTTGTAGTTGTCCACATATTCTAAGTCAGAACCATCCAGAGGGGTGATGCTGGATGGGCGGGCAGGTGTGGGCAGCAATCGGTTGAAGAGCATGCATTTAGTTTAACTTGTGTTTAAGAGCAGTTGAAAGCCACGGAAGCAGAGTTGTATGTCATTGAAGCTCGTCTGGAGGTTAGTTAAAACTTGTTATTGCTGGGGGGCGGTTTTGAGTAGCTTGGATGAATAAGGTGCCCAGAGTAAACTGCCTGCAACTCAGGCTCAGTTGCTAATATATATGCATATAATTAGTAGATTTGGATAGAAAACACTCAGATTCTAAAACTGTTTGAATGATGTCTTAGAGCAAATTAATTCCTTTAACATACTCAATGTTTTAATACCCAATTAAAATTAAACACTCTGTCAATTCATAAGGATTTGAAATTCCCTTATTCTATAATGATAGACAGAGCCCAGTCTTAAAATCAGACAGCAGAGTTTATTCAAGAGAGTACTCAGTACTTACACATTTTACCACAGGTTATAAACTGAAAATGACGTCAGCGTTTTCTAAATGTTCCGTCTCTTCTTGACACTGGTAGATAGGCTCTATAGTTCTCAAGCCTTCCCTCCTCGCCTAGAGCCAAGGTCAGCCAGTGTAGATAAGCATTCTAGTCAGTCTGGAGATATAGTTCATTCATTTGTACCAAGGAACAGACCGTCATTGTTCTAAACTCTTGACCACATTCACCACATTATATTCAGTACTGGGATCAAGAAAGAAAATTCATACATGTACAGTAACATAATAGTATTCTGATTAGTACATATACAGTAACATAATAGTATTCTGATTAGTACATCCTGATTGAAATGTATACATAATTTGTCATTATAGATAAAAATTCCCTTAACATATCCACCCTTTGATTAAATATTATACATCCAATCACACATTGTAGTTATGTTGTAATATTAAAAAGCCTGTTTCTATTTTATTAGAAATATTTCTTGACATCAAACATCACCTAAACATAACCCCATACTTGCGTTCGCCATAACTGTTTCTCAGGCCTACATCAGAATCATAACTCTTCTTATCAGGATTTTCGTTACAATCTTCATAAAAAAACAGTCTATTATTGAAACGGGATACAACCTAGCCTCCCTAAACATCAAAAATGGTCTCCTCAACCATAAATTCCCCGCAGATGAAAGATCCAGATTCGTCCACTTGTTCTGTAGACATACATTCAGCACTCCACGGGTCAGAACCTGGAATCCACTGGTACCTCACCATCTTTTGTCATCGATTTCTCCAGAGTCCTGGAAATAAGGCCTCGTACACAGGGATTTAGACAACAACCCCATAAAACTAAAACAGTCACACAGGTGAATGCAGCCCATAATACAGTGATCATAATATTTTTTCCATTTTCCGAGCATACTATCAAACCAATTAGTCAGAGAAGTATCCACCCCAGAGTTTTCTGCCAAACCGTGAGCCAGGGTGGTCAAACCAGCTGAGGCTTCGGGCACTGATTCGTCCGGAGCTGTGTTATTTGGGATGTAAGCACAAACATGGTCCCGATAATCACGCATACTTCTCCCTTTTCAGTCAATAACATATCTAATGCAATTCTATTCTGCCAAGCCATCAGGCTGGTTGCTTCAGTCTGTTCTGCAAAACCTTTAATAGCATCTCTGGTATAATTATTAAAGCACTGTTGATTATAATAAATATAATTAATCCAGTCCACATTCTTATTGAGAGTAGACCACCAGAAAATGCTTGACTCTAATACTGCTAGGATCTGATTTCTTGCCTTGAACTCATCTGGCACCCCTCGTGGAACCCCAATGTTATCAATATATACTCTGTCATCAAAAGACCCAGATGGAGTACCTCTTTTCTCCCGTTTGGCTAACTTCATGTCTCGGTGTTGAATGAGTGTGAAAGGCATTCCCAAATGTACAAGGGAGCATAATCCTGTCCAAACTGCCTGGTAAAACCTCGCCCTGACATAATTTCCCAAGAGTACTGTACCGGGCCAAACGGTAATATTCTCCTCCGGTCACTGTAAAGGGAGGAACCTGTGGATATAAATAGTGCAAGTCAATGCAACTGTCAATATCTGGCATTCCTGCTTTCGTGAACAGCTTTACCATACTGGCCTAACCTCCTCTACCCGGAACCGTACTAGGGTGTCGACCAAGACCTGGTCATATCCATCATACCACAACCCTAGATCCTCCTTCATTGCTGTTTAAAGGGTTAGGCGTATCTTTATGCAATGCATCCCTCTCTCCTGATTACAATCAAAAGCTCTCACCTTCACTATACTCCTCCTTCCAAACTGGGTGAGTGGATTCATATAGCCCTCTCTCTCCAAATGAGCTATGACCTGTGTCCACGATCAATATGGGAACCTGCACCGATATATGCCATAATGGCTCAGAGTCCTAGACTGCCATGTAGTTAGAGACCCCATTTGGTCTACATAAAACCCCATTGAGAGATCCTTCCCAACCTCTACTCTAACTTCCTGTTTACCCAGATCTAGGGATCTCTTATGCTTGTTTTGGAACAAAATCCTCATCGTCTAAACCATGGGTCAAATTACCACTCTCCGCATACTCAGGTAGGACTTGCTGTATCAGGAATATGGCACCCACGATAAGATAGCTCAGACGAACAGCTTCCATGTGAAGCCCCACCCTCTCCCCGAGAACACATAACTAGCAAGAGCCAGACACACCTTCACTTCTATGAACAAAACAGGGGTGATAGGACAGGGAGGATTACTTCATTCGAGAGATGGCCCCCGGAATTCTGTTAATTCCAGTTCTCCTCTCAAACACTGTTTATTGTTCGACAGTGTCATTGTGTCTTACCCTTCCGCCGTGCGATATGAATCCGGGTAGCTCTTTCAGCTAGCTGTCACCAGGAGTCCTTGGTATGGTCCCCCCAACAAGCCTCTGGGACTGGATTGAGTGACTTCACCTGTAGTTCACCTGTAATGCATAACATCCTGGACATACAGGTTTGGTTAACAAACAGTTTCTCATATGTTTTATCTGATTATATCTTTAACTTCTATGCCTATTCGTTAGCTATTTTTTTGTTTTATTTTTAGTTTTAGTTTCTTATCCAATAGGCCACTAACTTACCCACCCCCCTTTTGATACCTGGCTCTGCCCAGGTAACAACCTTATATACCCTAAATAATGACTTAGGTAGAATTAGTAAATTATCCTTATTTTCTGACATTATCATGTATGTCCAATTCTCCCTTGGGCATCCATTCATCTATATCCTGTATCAATTCTCTATCAAGTGTCTTATCTAGTTTAAGAAGTATCTGTGCTATTTATATATGTTCTACACTATATATATTTACCGATTTAAACAGTAATTCCTTTCTCTCCTATCTCTCAAAATGCCACTAAGCGTCTCACTGTTGGACTATCTAAAATCATTGATTTTAGAAAAAACATGTCTATAAGTGGCAATCTCTAAAGTCCTTATATTTCCTTAATCAATCTATCTTAATCCTAAATCACCACAGATGTCCTATATTCCTGTTAAATTTAATAATATTTAAAAAACCTCCTAATAGTTAACCAGAGCCTAATCAAATGCTAACCAAATCGAAATCCTTCATACACTTTAAAAGCTCTTTCCTTCAGGGATCCTCAGTATTCTATCTGACAATAACATGAATTTAATATATGTTGCATAGTGTGGAATACCTTATCTACAGTAATTTATCACCCCTATTTATTCTCAATGATAAATATAATTATTTTCTGTTGTAATATCAAATCCATAATATCCAATTCAAAAACTTAACAGCTAATATTGTAAATCAGAATTCTGAGACACTTTCTCTTCAGTGATTCAAACAATAATTCTAAACCTACTAATTGTCCTTAAAATTAGTAACCCAACTGACCACAATTCATTATACAAATGGCTCTCCCCCGGGGCTGATCAGACCCCAAAAGATAGCCATGATAAGGTCAATAGGTCATATCACCCTTTTATAGTCATGTTCCATACTACATTAGACATATTAAAGAACCATTTATCCTTAAAATAAAAAAAATCACTTGTGTAATTAAAACTCATAAAATAAAAACTCATAAAGTTCCATATGTGAGCGTACCTCTTTAAAATACCTTTGCACTAAAACAAATAGTCCTAACAAATGTTTTATGTGTATATATTTGCAAACCTTAATGGATAAACAAAACTTCCAGGCCCTTTTCAATTTGGTCGTTTATGGCCGCCATCTCCCCCACTCTCCCCAAGATTATAATCCCAGGAAACTCCTAAAAGTGAGACACAACACGCCTAACTAGCATTCACTATGCTACTTCGATTCAGAAACTCAAAAGTGAACTATAAACTAAACCTAATGATAATTCCCCTTTGACTCAAATCATTAATCATAAGTTTTAAACATTGTCTATGTATATGTTTACTTAAATGAACATGCTACCCTTAGATACAATTAACCTGATAATATTATTATCCAATGTATTACTTTTTCCCTCTGCCGCAAATGTCGTACATTTCTCAGTGTAAGAAATCCGTAAATTAATCCCAGATATTTAATAAAAATGCAATCGCATTCTCCCATGGCTCCTTCAAATGACATATTTTAGATAACTTCCATCCATCCCGGAATAAGGAATTGTACTTAAACACACCAGAATACAATGTTTAAGTTAAATCAAACCCTAAAATTGACCATAACCAGTAACCAAATAAACAAACCACTTTTATCAGCAAAAAAAAATATATACTAAAAGCTTACTACTATAATGCTTCAGACGACAAAATTATTCAGAGACTCACGTTTACATCTGCTAGTTCCTCAAGAAAGAAAACAACTTGCCCCTGTTACAGATGTCTACGTATCAGGGGAAAAGCACAAATAACCAAATTCAAACTAGCTAATTTCCCGAAACATATGCAATTATGTTTTTCTATAGAGGTTGCTTTTCAACATTAAATACCCTAACATGGTTCCACACAATGGAAACAGTGCTCAAATTCACTGGTGTTACATAAACAATCAAACCCGGAATCGACAACCATCAGAATCCATTATCACGATGATTTACGATTCAGACATCCAGTCTCCCTTTCTCATAGCCTAATACAATCCAAATAAACGCCACAAATCCATGATGCCCACCTAGCGAATCAGCTGCTCGTTTTTAGCATCTTTCCTGAACTTCTGAAAAGTGACTCAAATCTATAATGCACGCATTTTCCTTCTAAAAGACAACCAATTTTCTCCGTTACTCCTAGTTACAACATAATTTCCGTGGCGACAAAACTGCTTTGCGAGTGATGTCATCAACACGCGCTCAACCTCGGCCCAATCCGTAACGACTTTCAATGAATTGTAAATAATTGTTGTTCGATAAACCAAACCTAATTTATCACATCTGTTCAAATCTTGAATTATAATTTACAACACCAACCAATATCTCTAAATTCGCTAATTTTATAAAACATTTCGATGGGCATAAATCGTAATTGTCTCTTCGTTATTATTTAGAATTCATTTTGATTTAAATAACTGTCTCGTCTTTGACTTAGCATTTTAATTACGACTCTATTCCCAATATGTTATTCACTTGTCTAATTAAAACTCCTAATAATCCCTATGTGAGTGTACCCCTTTAAGATATCTTGTCTCTGAGAACAGGGAAATCCCCTTAACCCAAACTTTTACTACAACAATGAAATCTAATAATAATGATAATCCCTTCACATCATTCGTTTTAAAGCCCTCGATGTTTCATGTAACTCATTCAGTCTATCTTCAAATTGTCGTCCCAAAATATTTTATACACTGTCATACACTCAAACCACTGTGATAAACGTGCACTGTCCCTTTAAGATAAGACATATACTTGTTCTCCGTAATGAAAAACAGATTGTGTTTTTAGAATATGTTAACTTCTTGTTTGAATTCACTGGCGTTACCAAACCAAAGATCAATACTCAGGAACACAACCACAACTTTTTACGATTAAACTATTCTTACCTATTTTATAGTCCAAAGTGTTGCACTATATAGCCCCATTGAATGCCTAGCAATTCCGTTGCTAGCTGTAGCATCTTTTCAGACTATCTTTACGATACTTCTCCTTTAAAAAAAATGTATTTGGAACTTTCAGCCACTTTTGAAAAGTAACTCTAAGCTATAATGCACGCATTTTCCCCCTAAATGCCACAACCCATTTTCTCTTCTTTGAGGAACGATGTTGTTCAACGTAAAATGACGGCACAAATCTGCCTGTCTCTGTAAAATACATATTCCCTATTCAGATTGAGTTCAGTTTAAAATTCTAATCAACAAAGTTAAACCAACCAAACTTCTCAACTTTCTATACCCTAACATTTAGACGTACCATGTTCTGTGCTAATTTTATCGTATGTCAGTCGATTCATAAAGAGCTATAACATCCGGATAGCACGAAATTGTATCGTATCTCTCCGTTATTCCCTACATTTAACTTTAGGTGACTTTCTCTTCTACAATACATTTATTTAGATGCGACTCCCATCTTAATACATTATTCTAGCAGATAATTTTGGGAATTTGCACGATCTTCAGTCTATCTTCTGCACGATTTTACGACCTCCAGATGGCAGGGATGTATTTTTAGATCCGGCTCGTAGGACCAATTGTTAAAGGAATTAATTTGCTCTATGTTTTAATACCCAATTAAAATTAAACACTCTGTCAATTCATAAGGATTTGTAATTCCCTTATTCTATAATGATAGACAGAGCCCAGTCTTAAAATCAGACAGCAGAGTTTATTCAAGAGAGTACTCATTACTTACACATTTTACCACAGGTTATAAACTGAAAATGACATCAGCATTTTCTAAATGTTCCGTCTCTTCTTGACACTGGTAGAAAGGCTCTATACTTCTCAAGCCTTCCCTCCTCGCCTAGAGCCAAGGTCAGCCAGTGTAGATCAGCATTCTAGTCAGTCTGGAGATATAGTTCATTCATTTGTACCAAGGAACAGACCGTCATTGTTCTAAACTCTTGACCACATTCACCACATTATATTCAGTACTGGGATCAAGAAAGAAAATTCATACATGTACAGTAACATAATAGTATTCTGATTAGTACATATACAGTAACATAATAGTATTCTGATTAGTACATCCTGATTGAAATGTATACATAATTAGTCATTATAGATAAAAATTCCCTTTACAGAGTATAACAGAACTCATATGGCAGGCAAAAACCTGCGAAAAAATCCAACCAGGAAGTGGGAAATCTGAGGTTTGTAGTTTTTCAACTCTTTGTCTATCGAATATGCAGTGTCTTTGGGGTCAAATTGCACTTCCTAAGGATTCCACTAGATGTCAACATTCTTTAGAACCTTGTTTGATGCTTCTACTGTGGTCTGGCAGAGTGGCAGGAGCTGACCACGCCCATTCACGTGAGAGTTAGCATGAGTTCCATTGCATTTCTGAAGACAAAGGAATTCTCTGGTTGGAACATTATTGAAGATTTATGATAAAAACCTCCTAAAGATTGATGCTATACATCATTTGACATGTTTCTACGAACTGTAATATAACTTTTTTAACTCTTCGTCTGAACTAAGCAATCGTGCATTGAGCATTTGGAGCATTGGATTACTGGGCTAAATGTGCAAACAAAAAGGAGTCATTTTGGACAAAAATTATGGACATTATCGAACAAAACAAACATTTATTGTGGAACTAGGATTCCTGGCAGAGCATTCTGATGAAGATCATCAAAGGTAAGTGAATAATTATAATGCTATTTCTGACTTCTGTTGACTACACAACATGGCAGATATCTGTTTGGGTTGTTTTGGTCTTTGGTAAAGCTTTTTTGAAATATGACACAGCGGTTGCATTAATGAGAAGTTTATCTAAAGTTCCATGCATAACAGTTGTATCTTTTAGCAATGTTTATTATGAGTATTTCTGTAAATTGTCTCTCTGCAAAATCACTGGATGTTTTGGAACTACTGAACGTAACGCATACTGAGATTTTTTTATATAAATATGATCTTTATCGAACAAAACATACATTGTGTAACATGAAGTCCTATGAGTGTCATATATGAAGATCATCAGATGTTAGTGATTCATTTATCTCTATTTCTGCTTTTTGTGAATCCACTCTTTGGCTTGAAAAATGGCCTTGTTTTTCTGCGCCTAGGCACTCACCTAACATAATCGTTTGGTGTGCTTTCGTCGTAAAGCCTTTTTGAAATCGGATACTGTGGTGGGATTAACAACAAGATTACCGTATAAATGGTATAAGATACTTGTATATTGAGGAATTTTAATTCTGAGATTTCTGTTGTTTTGAATTTGGCACCCTGCACTTTCACTGGCTGTTGTCATATCGATCCCGTTAGCGGGATCTCAGCCCAAAGAGGTTTTAAATCTCACTACGTGGCCTGGTGTGTCAATGTAAGGCTGGGACAGGATGTGGAGTGCATCCTGCATTTTTGGGCACCATATTTTGGACACCTTGTTGTCGGGGAAGAGTTTTGATTCATTTCCCATTTGGGTCAATAAGGATGGCCACCTCAGTGGGTTTTACCAGAGTAGTTGGTTTACGGTCTGGGGCTGGGGTACACAGGGTCTGTGAAGAAGGAGGGGTGTGTGTGGGGGACCGGAGAACTTCTCTCTTTAGTAGGTGTCCCCATATGAGCCTCCTTGCTGACTGGGGGTGTGGGTGAAGGGTTAGTGAGGGGCTGCAGTTTCTCTCTAGGAGTCTCTACAGTCTGCTCTAGCTGCTGTGGCACCCTCTTGATGACAGACAACTCCTTTAACATCTCCTCTTTACCTGCACCAGCTCTCTCCTCATGGTGGCTTTTACCTCCTCAAGCGCTGTGGTAAGGCTCTCTCTCAGCTCCTAGACAGAGTTCTTCAGCTGGGACCTGCACTGGTTGATCCTGTCCTGTAGAAGCTCTGTGTCTGGGCTGTAGGTGGTGTAGCTGAGGGGCTGCTCCTTTAGGTCAGTAACCCATACCTCTAACTCTAACAGAGAGAGCCTGTATCTCAGCAGGCTGATGGTGGTCTTGACTATGTTGGTTGTAGGAAGGTAGGGGGCAGGATAGACCTGTTGTGTGGTTGTAGGTCTGGGTCTGGGCTCGTGCTGTTGGTGTGCCTGAGGAGAGAGGTCAGGGGGCTGTCCTTGTCTTTTTTGGATTCCGCTATCTTCCTTAGGGTGGGGAAGTCCTGCACAAAAGAGCTGAGTGCAGCGTCACTGCCCTGGACCATGATAATGCCGTTCTGGTGCATGTTTACCATCAGAAACCTGTTTTCCTGGTCCTTCTCGCTGTCCTCAAAACTGTGTATTTGCCTTCCCTTGCAGATGCCTTTCTTTGTTGTACAGCTGAAATGCCTGGTTCCAGCTGTAGTGTGGTCTGTGTAAAATAACAGGTTTGTAACAGTCCTGTTGTGTGAGCAGTCTGCAAAGAAAGTATCCCGGTTCTCCATCAGAGTTCTGTGTTTAAAATGGATTCTTCCCTTCTCTGATTTGATTTCTGCTTGAAATTCAAAAAAAGGGGTGGAAAGTCTCTCAGTCTGCTGCTGCTGGTGTTGCCATGGTTACCACCAGTAAACAGTTGGAGTTAGATGGTAAGCTAGCTGGCACATTTGACACACGTGTTAAACTCACTCTTGACAACCAGAAAGTTATAAAAAGTCAGGAGCTGTTCTTCTGCATGACTCTCTCTCTCTCTCTCTCTCTCTCTCTCTCTCTCTCTCTCTCTCTCTCTCTCTCTCTCTCTCTCTGTCTCTCACGCTCTCTCTGTCTCTATCTCGCTCTCTCGTTCTCCCTCACTCTCTCTCTCTCACTCTCTACCCATCTCGCCAATCCATTTAGCCACAATTAATAAAATAATTTAAAGTACAGTATGATGTAATATTGTCTGAATGGATCCATCTGATGATGTTGAAGAACAGATACTGTATCTCCTGTACTACACATTACCTTCAATAACATCACCCTCACAGACTTTCTCCAATTACCCCCAATTACCTGCTCCCCAAGTTATCCTCCAATAACAAGTCCCCAATTAACCCCCTCCTACCCCGTCCTCCCTACAAGGTGGCCGTGTGCTTGTTTTTTAGCCGGGGGCTCATTTCTCCCTATATCAGCAGCTCCCCTTCTCTCCTCTTCCTCTCCCTCTTTCACTCTCACACTCTCTGCAGGAGATGCCAGACTGACAGACACTCATCCTCTCTCTCTCTCTGTCTGTCTGTCTCACCAGGATAAGGCTTGCTGTTGCCAGATAGGGCAGAGGTAGAACAAGATTTTGTGTGTCAATCGCTGTTTTTTCACATCTGGTTACAGGTGTCTGTGGTGTATATCTTCACTGATTGCACTTTTTGTTAATATCGTTCTGTTTACAGAGTGTTCTGTCTGCAAGTTCTTGATTTGGTCTCTCTCCAACAGGTGACGGAACTCTCCCAGTCTTCAGACTTGTCTCTCTCCAGGTGATGAGCCCGTGTGGTTGGCTGTGGCTGCTCTACTGTCTCCATGTCCCTGGGTCTGTCTGGGGTCTGGATGGAGAGGGGGCTTGTCGGCTGGAAGCTAAGCCTGTTTCCGGCAGTGTTTATCGGGCAGGAGATGTGGTCATTGGGGGCCTGTTCCCGATCCATGTAGAAGCCCCTCTACCAGAGCAGGAGTTCAGGAGCATTAAGGGAAATTCTACCTGTACAATGTATGCAGCTTGTTTGATAACAGCTTTTTGTCATTGTGTTTTCACCTGAAGGTCATGTGTTTTCAGTTATCTCATCTCTCTGTTTCTTCCATTCTTCTGTCTGTCAGGTTCAACCAGCGTGCTTACCGCTGGCTCCAGACTATGATCTTTGCTGTGGAGGAGATTAACCGTGACCCAGCCCTCCTGCCTAACCTCACCCTGGGGTTCCTGGCATCTGACACATGCCTGTCAGAGGGCACCACCCTGGGGGCAGCCCTAGCCATGGTGACCGGCAAGGAGGCCTCTGTGGTGGGCACACAATGTGGCACAACCCCTGAGGTTCCCGTCATCATCGGGGATGCCCGCTCCTCAGCTTCCATCGTGGTGGCACAGACCCTCGGGCCGTTTGATTTACCCATGGTGAGGCAGGGGTTGGATTACAGGTTTGGATGAGATGATGACTCTTTTCACATTACATTTCAATCTTTATCTAGAGTTTTCTCTCTCTAACGTTTACTTTCCTTCTCCCTCTGCTCTCAGTCATTTACAAATTATAATTATCCTTAACTCTCGCTCTCTCTCTCTCTCTCTCTCTTCTCTCCCAGGTGAGTTACTTTGCCACCTGTGCGTGTTTGAGTGACACCTGGAGGTACCCCTCATTCTTCCGTACGGTACCCAGCGATGCCTTCCAGGCTCGGGGCATGGCCAAGCTGCTGCGTCTGCTGGGCTGGGTGTGGGTGGGGCTGTTGTCAGGGGATGGTGACTATGGCAAGTTTGGGGTTCAGCTGCTTCTCCAAGAGCTCCAGGGATCTGGGGTGTGTGTCGCCTACTCTGAGGTCATTCCCAAGGTACGACCTCACTCTGATGATCTGACAATGTACACTCTCTCTTTTGCTCTCTTTCTCTCTCTTTCACTCCCCGTCTCTTCTAATCTAACATATACGCTTTCTCTGATATTCTCTGACTCTCTTCCCTTTCTCTCACTGATGGTCATCTCCAAGGTACCGTCTAAGAGACAGATCAGGCACATTGCGGACACCATCAGAGGATCTACTGCCAGAGTGGTGGTGGCATTTGTAGGATTCCTAGGTCAATCAGGGGTAAGCAGTTACCAGTCAGAGTATTATTAATGATTTGTAACACAGCTGTAGCAGTGTCCTTGTGTCTTACCATGTCTTGATGCCCTTTACAGACACAATCATTTCCTAATTGATAATCATGCATTTCATCTTGACTATCTAGATCTCTTTAACGATTTCATTCTCCAGGCCCTGATGGAAGAGGTTGTCCGTCAGAATATTACAGATAAGCAGTGGATCGCCTCAGATGCCTGGGTCACCTACTCTACTATCGCCTCCCCGAAAAACATGCCCTCTCTTGCCGGGACAATCGGTTTTGCCCTGAAGAAAGCTGAAATTCCCGGCTTGGGGCCTTTCCTAACACGCCTCCATCCAGACGGGGACTACCATAAGTCCGACCCCTTCCTGAGAGAATTGTGGGAGGAGATGTTTGGTTGTTCTCTGGGGGTTGACCCCAGCATGACACTGCCGTCCAGGCGACAGTGTACTGGGTCAGAGGTCATACGTGAGGGAGACTTTACACCTAAAGCTCTGTTTTTTAGTCCTGGTTCCCAATGTTATCTCAGTAAAATAAAGTGTCAATCCTAGGTGAGGGGGAGAGCCAGTATGCTGACGTGTCTCAGCTGAGAGCCAGCTACAATGTGTACAAGGCTGTGTACGCCATCGCCTACGCCATACAGGATATGATGGCCTGTCGACCAGGGGATGGAGTCTTTAATGGTGGACAGTGCCCTGATATCAGGAAGCTTCAGCCCAGCCAGGTGAGAATAACATGTTGATCTGTTTTCAAGTTAAGAACACTAATGTTTCCTGTCAGGATACAGTGAAAACACTTTAAGGTTTGAGTTCTAAAAAACAAAAGCCACAACTGGTTCTAACTCTTAATCCTGTTCCAATGCCCTTTTCTATTTGAGATTGTTCATTATCTGAGGGGAGTGAACTTCAGTACTCCTGTGGGGGAATCTTTCCACTTCGACATGAATGGTGATCCGCCTGCCTCTTATGACATCATCAACTGGCATGTGACCCCCGAGGGGACGGCAGAGTTTGTCCAGGTCGGACATTTTCTGTCCTCTGAGGGATTGGACGACCAGTTTCACATCGACATGGATAAAGTGGTGTGGGGTGGGGGCAGCGGAGATGAGGTGAGAACTGTTCAGTTTAGTTTCATTGTGTGTGTGTGTGTGTGCATGTGCGTGTGCGTGTGTGTGTGTGCTTGAGTGATAGAGAGAGATTTATTGAGTTTTTCAGCCTGAAGCAGACATTCAGAAAAAAAGAAAGACATCAAGAAGACCAAATAAATAACAGGGGAATGGTATCTCAGCCAGAAAGTCAACATGACACTGAACGGTATCTTTTTTAACTAGGCAAGTCAGTTAAGAACATATTCTCATTTAAAATGACGGCCTACCCCAGCCAAACCCTGAAGACGCTCTGAATCATGGCCAAATGTGAAATTGTTTGGATTTGAACCAGGGACTGTAGTGGTGCCTCTTGCACTGCCTTATGCAGTTTCTTAGAATGCTGAGCCACTCAGGGGGAACATGATACTGAATTTGAGATGTTTGTATGGTCATATTCCTGACATAGTCTCCAGAGGGGCCCAGCAAGCCTGCCTGTCTGTGTAATAATGATGATAATAGCGATGATGATGATAATAACTTCCTCTCCCCCCTCTGGTAGGTCCTTGTGTCTGTATGCAGTGCTGACTGTCCCCCTGGTACCAGGCATGCGGTACAGAAGGGGAGGCCTGTGTGCTGCTTTGACTGTCTGTCCTGTGCTGAGGGAGAGATCAGCAACACAACAGGTAGTCTATCAACTGTTCTGATTCCAATTCATATTTTTCCTCAACCCTGATTGGTCCTGATTTGGACTCCTCATTCTTCTTCCTTCTCTATCAGGGTCAGTTGAGTGTATTCGGTGTCCAGAGCGGTTCTGGTCCAACTCTGATCGTACGACCTGCATCCCCCAGCTGGTGGACTTCCTCTCCTACAGCGACACCATGGGCGTCATCCTGTCTGTCATCTCAGTTTCCGGGGCAACACTCACAGCCGGTGCCCTGGCCACCTTCCTCTACCACCGTCACACGGCCCTGGTGAGTTGAATCATATGATCATTTATAGAGGTACTGGACAGAGATGAGATTGTGTCATTTGATTTCTGACATAACTCAGTCTAATTTATCTTTCTCTGTCTCGTTCCAGGTGAAAGCCAACAACTCTGAGCTCAGCTTCCTGCTCCTTCTGTCGCTCAAGCTCTGCTTCCTGTGTGCTCTCGTTTTCATTGGCCAGCCGAACCCGTGGACGTGCATGCTGAGACACACCCTGTTTGGTATAAGCTTTGTGTTCTGCATCTCCTGTCTGCTCAGCAGGACTGTGGTGGTGCTGGTGGCCTTCAGGGCCACTCTGCCTGGAGAGAACCTGATGAGATACTTCAGCCCCACCCAGCAGAGGATGGGTATCTCACTCTGCACACTCATCCAGGTGAACATCTAGTTTTTACTGTATTCTATGAGAATGTAGTTGTTTCCTTCATTGACCATATTATTTGTTTTCAAGAACTAGTTTTCCATCCACCTCCGTTCCCTTACACAGGTGCTGATCTGTGTGCTGTGGCTGGCCTTAGCTCCACCCCGACCTGCTGAGAGGAGGGGCAGAGAGGGTCGGGGCCCGAAGGTCATCCTGGAGTGTGAAGTGGGCTCTGTGGTCGGCTTCTCTCTGGTGCTGGGCTACATCGGCCTTCTGGCCTCCCTCTGTCTCCTTTTAGCCTTCCTGGCCAGGAAACTCCCAGACAACTTCAACGAGGCCAAGTTCATCACCTTCAGCATGCTGATCTTCTGTGCCGTGTGGATCTCCTTCATCCCTGCCTACGTCAGCTCTCCTGGGAAGTACACAGTAGCTGTAGAGATCTTTGCCATCCTGGCCTCCAGCTTTGGGCTGCTGTTCTGTCTGTTTGCTCCAAAGTGTTACATCATCCTTCTGAGACCAGAGAGAAACACCAAGAAACACATGATGTCCAAATAGAAACCACCAAGAAACACATGATGTCCAATTAGAAACCACCAAGAAACACATGATGTCCAATTAGAAACCACCAAGAAACATGTTGTCCAATTAGAAACCACCAAGAAACACATGATGTCCAATTAGAAACCACCAAGAAACACCTGATGTCCAATTAGAAACCACCAAGAAACACATGATGTCCAATTAGAAACCACCAATAAATAAATTATGTCCAATTAGAAACCACCAAGAAAGAAATCATGTCCAATTAGAAACAACCAAGAAACACATGATGTCCAATTAGAAACTATTACGAAACATATGATGTCCAATTAGAAACTATTACGAAACACATGATGTCCAATTAGAAACACCCAGAAACACATGATGGACAATTAGAAACACCCAGAAACACATGATGTCCAATTAGAAACTATTACGAAACACATGATGTCCAATTAGAAACACCAAGAAACACATGATGTCCAAATAGAAACCACCAAGAAACACATGATGTCCAAATAGAAACCACCAAGAAACACATGATGTCCAAATAGAAACCATCAAGAAACACATGATGTCCAAATAGAAACCACCAAGAAACACACGATGGACAAATATTAACTTACACTTACTCAAATCGTGATTTAGGGCTTGTTGACATTCATTTCCACAGGGGAATGTCCATTCTGTTTGGAAACATACATTTCCTGCAATACCTTCACTATATTACTTTGTTAATATTAGTATGTGTTCTTATAATGTGTCAGAATGAAATACATCTATATGAACAATACCAATAAAGTTTACTTAGTGTCTACTCATGCTGGAAGAGTTAGTATTGAGTCTGTCTGACAGAACTTAGACCCCCTACACATGATTCCTTCGTCACCCAGTCAGTGTGTGTGTGTGTGTGTGTGTGTGTGTGTGTGTGTGTGTGTGTGTGTGTGTGTGTGTGTGTTTATATGAGTGTGTCTGTCCCTCATCGTATAACAAAATGAAAACAGGCACATTCCACTGTCTGCTTACCCACTGTGGGAACCTCTCCACTCCCCATCACTCCCTCTTTATACCCAAGAAGACTCAAGGCTGTAATCACTGCCAAAAGTGCTTCAACAAAGTACTGAGTTAAGGGTCTGAAAATGATGTATATGTGACAGTTCAGTTTTTTTTATATTTAAATTTGCATTCATTTCTAACAACCTCTTTTTGCTTTGTCATTGTGGGGTTTTGTGTGTAGATTTACGAGGGGAAAATAACTATTTAGTCATTTTTAGAATAAGGCTGGAACGTAACAAAACGTTGAAAAAGTCAAGGGGTCTGAATACTTTCCGAATACACTGTATGTTCTCATATTTCCAGAGTTGCAGGAGGGCTTTGGAAACCCATGTATGTATTTGTGATCAGCAGCTGGAATGATTATTACATCCCAAGTTATCTACAGTTGCAATGCTGGAGTGGCATTTGGATGCGTGTCCATCACATCTGCCAGTGTCACACTTCCGCATCTGCGGTGAAAGGTGGCAGAGCTAGAGTGGTGTTTGTCAGACCATGAGACCATGAGACCATGAGACGTCCCGAAAACGTTATTAGTCCAGTTAGGCTAGTTGAGAACAAGTTCTCTATGAGGTGAAAGGTGGCAGAGCTAGAGTGGTGTGTGCCAGGCTTGAGACATCCCAAAGATCTGTCTTCTCAGGTAAACATCTGTAGCGTCCGATTGAAATGTAATGTCAGTTTAGAACCCCCCACGCAGCGCCTTAGATTCTGAAGAATTAACGGTGTTATTCCCATATATAGTTCCTGTGTCAAACGATGTCCTGGCATTAGAAAACAAAGCAGCATTTCTTTTGTGTTTCTCCATTTGTGAATGAGAAATAAGATCTAGTGGTGGTGGGCTTGGATTTCTGATTTGCCTACAGGAAGCTTTTCTGTCAGCTCCTGGGATGCTCTGAATTAATTCCATTATACCCTGTTCTCAGACCCCAGTCTTTGCTCTTTTTTCAGCCATATTTTACCCATTTACCTGGCATTCTGACGGTAGAATTGTGTCTAGCGTTTACCTGGCATTCTGACGGTAGAATTGTGTCTAGCATTTACCTGGCATTCTGACGGTAGAATTATGTCTAGCGTTTACCTGGCATTCTGACGGTAGAATTGTGTCTAGCATTTACCTGGCATTCTGACGGTAGAATTGTGTCTAGCGTTTACCTGGCATTCTGACGGTAGAATTGTGTCTAGCGTTTACCTGGCATTCTGACGGTAGAACTGTGTCTAGCATTTACCTGGCATTCTGACGGTAGAATTGTGTCTAGCGTTTACCTGGCATTCTGACGGTAGAATTGTGTCTAGCATTTACATGGCATTCTGACGGTAGAACTGTGTATAGCCAGTATGCAAGCGTATCCAATCGGTTCCTCTGGCCTCAACTCTGCACCACTGCTCATAGCTCTCTCTCTCTCTCTCTCTCTCCTCTGACTTCAACTTTCTGGCAAATGTTAGCTAGCTAGCTACATAACCAGAGAGTTTCTCTGAAACTGTTGGATTACAATTTCTCAGTTTCTCTCCCTTGCTGTGTTGGCTGTAGTGATTGGTAGGACTGGGGGCATTGAGGAAACACAGAAAAGAGGCAACAAACATTTTTGAGGGAGGAGTATGTAGCTATCTAGTGTCTTTGGTTGAATCTCACGTCACTTGTCACGACGTGCTGGCCTCCTCGCACTGATGTGACTCATCTGCCTGCATCAGCTGCAGCGCTCTGTCTCAGCAGTACACACACACACGCCGCTCTGTACCATCCCAATGACTGTATATGAAACTCAGTTTGCACCACTCAACTTGGAAGTTGCCCACCAACCCACAAGCCGCGACCAATACATTGTCGACCGTGACATAATTTTCAAAAGTAGCTCAATTTAGCAGTAAAACCGAGGACATGGCAACCCTGGTATGCAAACATGGCATGCAACCCTGGCTTGTTACCCTGGCATGCAACCCTGGCATGTAACCCTGGCTTGTAACCCTGGCATGCAACCCTGGCATTTAACCCTGGCTTGTAACCCTGGCATGCAACCCTGGCATGTAACCCTGGCTTGTAACCCTGGCATGCAACCCTGGCATGTAACCCTGGCTTGTAACCCTGGCATGCAACCCTGTTATGTAACCCTGGCATGTAACCCTGGCTTGTAACCCTGGCATGCAACCCTGGCATGTAACCCTGGCTTGTAACCCTGGCATGCAACCCTGGCATGTTTTATTTATTTTAGTTTTTTCGATGGCAGGATTTATTTATTTTATTTCAACTTTATTTAACCAGTTAGGCTAGTTGAGAACAAGTTCTCATTCACAACTGTGACCTGGCCAAAATAAAGAAAAGCAGTGTGATACAATTAATATCACAGAGTTACACATGGAATAAACAAACATACAGTCAATAATTGTCACGTTCTGACCTTTATTTAGTTTGTTTTGTATTTATTTGGTATGGTCAGGGCGTGAGTTGGGTGGGCAGTCTATGTTTGATTTTCTATGATTTGGGGATTTCTATGTTTCGGCCTAGTATGGTTCTCAATCAGAGGCGGGTGTCATTAGTTGTCTCTGATTGAGAATCATACTTAGGTAGCCTGGGTTGCACTGTTTGTTTGTGGGTCATTGTCTATGTTAGTGGCTTGTGTCAGCACAGGTCTCATTTGTAGCTTCACGGTCGTCATTGGTTTATTGTTGTTGTATAGTGTTGCAGTGTTCAGTGTTTTCTTTATTAAAATTCACTATGAACACACCACGCCGCATTTTGGTCCTCTGATCCTTCTCGCCTCTCCTCTTCAGATGAAGAGGAGGAAGACCGTGACAGAATCACCAACCACAACAGGACCAAGCGGCGTGGTAACGGGCAACAGCAACAGCAGCGAAAAGAGGAATGGACATGGGAGGACGGTTTGGATGGCAAGAATATGGACTATACTACTTGGGAGGAAATAGACAGGTGGGCGGTCGACCCAGGAAGAGTGCCGGAGCCTGTCTGGGATTCGCTGGAGCAGTGCGAAGAGGGGTATAGGAGAATGGAGTTGGAGAGACAAGCACGGCGGTGCGGTAGGAAGCCCGAGAGTCAGCCCCAAAAATGTATTGGGGGGTGGCACACAGCAAGTGTGGCGAAGCCAGGTAGGAGACCTACGCCAACTTCCTGTGCTTACCGGGGGGCTAGAGAGACCGGGCAGGCACCGTGTTATGCTGTGAAGCGCACGGTGTCCCCAGTGCGGGTGCATAGCCCGGTGCGGTACATTCCAGCTCCGCGTATCGGCCGGGCTAGAGTGAACATTGAGCCAAGTGCCATGAAGCCGGCTCTACGCAGCTGGTCTCCAGTGCGTCTCCTTGGGCCGGCTTACATGGCACCAGCCTTGCACATGGTGTCCCCGGTTCGCCTGCATAGCCCAGTGCGGGCTATTCCACCTCGCCGCACTGGCAGGGCGACCGGGAGCATGCAACCAGGTAGGGTTGGGCAGGCTCGGTGCTCAAGAGCTCCAGTGCGCCTGCACGGTCCGGTCTATCCGTCAACACCTCCACGCACCAGCCCTCCGGTGGCAGCCCCCCGCACCAGGCTGTCTCTCCGGCTCATCCTTACAGGTGCTCCCGCCTGTCCATCGTTGCCGGAGCCTTCCTCCTCTCCAGCGCTGTCGGAGTCTCCCGCCTCGCCAGCACTGCCAGAGCCTTCCTCCTCTCCAGCGCTGCCGGAGTCTCCCGCCTCTCCGGCGCTGCCAGAGCCTTCCTCCTGCCCAGAGCTGCCGGTGCCCCTCAGCCCCGAGGCGCCAGAGCCACTCTGTCCCGAGCAGCTGCCCCTCTGTCCCGAGCAGCTGCCCCTCTGTCCCGAGCAGCTGCCCCTCTGTCCCGAGCAGCTGCCCCTCTGTCCCGAGCAGCTGCAATTCTGTCCCGAGCAGCTGCACTTCTGTCCCGAGCAGCTGCACCTCTGTCCCGAGCTGCCCCTCTGACCCGAGCTGCCCCTCTGTCCCGAGTTGCCCCTCTGTCCCGAGTTGCCCATCTGTCCCGAGTTGCCCCTCTGTCCCGAGTTGCCCCTCTGTCCCGAGTTGCCCCTCAGTCCAGTGGGGTCATTAAGTAGGGTCGCCGTGGTTAGGAGGCCACAGAAGCGGACAAGTTGGGGGACTAAGACTATGGTGAAGTGGGGGCCACGTCCAGCACCAGAGCCGCCACCGCGGACAGATGCCCACCCCAATAGGTTCAGGTTTTGCGGTTTTGAGTCCGCACCTTTGGGGGGGGGGGGGGTACTGTCACACCTTGACCATAGTTTTCTTTGTATATTTCTATGTTTTGGTTGGTTGGGCAGGGTGTAATCTGAGTGGGCATTCTATGTTGGATGTCTTGTTTGTCTATTTCTATGTCTGGCCTGATATGGTTCTCAATCAGAGGCAGGTGTTAGTCATTGTCTCTGATTGGGAACCATATTTAGGTAGCCTGTTTGGTGTTGGGTTTTGTGGGTGATTGTTCCTGTCTCTGTGTTTGCACCAGATAGGGCTGTTTAGGTTTTCGCACGTTTATTGTTTTGTTAGTTTATTCATCTATAGTGTCTTTATAAATTAAACATGAATAACCACCACGCTGCATTTTGGTCCGCCTCTCCTTCACCGCAAGAAAACCGTTACAATAATGCAATAGAAAAAGTCTATACAATGTGTGCAAATGAGGTAGGATAAGAGAGGTAAGGCAATACATAGGTAGTAGTGGCGAAATAATTGCAATATTGCAATTAAACATTGGGGTGATAGATGTGCAGAATATGCGTGTGCAAGTAGAGATTCTAGGGTGCAAAGGAGCAACATTTTTTAAATAAATAACAATATGGGGTTGAGGTAGTTGGATGGGCTATTTACAGATGAGCTATGTTGTAACGATTGTCGTTGGTGGAAGAAGGAGTAGACCAAAGCGCAGCGTGGTACGTGTTCCTGATACTTTTAATAAACTGAACACTGAATACAAACGAACAAGAGAATAAAGGAAAACCTGAAACAGTCCCGTATGGTGAAAACACTGAAACGGAAAATAACCACCCACAAACAAAAGTGGGAAAACAGGCTACCTAAGTATGGTTCTCAATCAGACAACGATCGACAGCTGCCTCTGATTGGGAACCATACCAGGCCAAACACAGAAATATAAACACAAGAACAAAACATAGAATGCCCACCCCAACTCATGCCCTGACCAAACTAAAATAGAGACATAATAAAGGAACTAAGGTCAGGACGTGACATATGTAGGCTGTTTACAGATGAGCTATGTACAGGTGCAGTGATCTGTGAGCTGTTCTGACAGCTGGTGCTTAAAGGTAGTGAGGGAGATATGAGTCTCCAGCTTCGGTGATTTTTGCAGTTCGTTCAAGTATTTGGCAGCAGAGAACAGGAAGAAAAGGCGGACGAAGTAGGAATTGGCTTCGGGGGTGAACGGTGAAATATACCTGCTGGAGTGCGTGCTACGAGTGGGTGCTGCTATAGTGAGCTGAGATAAGGCAGGTCTTTACCTAGCAAAGACTTATAGATGACCTGGAGCCAGTGGGTTTGGCGATGAATATGAAGCGAGGGCCAGCCAACGAGAGCATACAGGTCGCAGTGGTGGGTAGTATATGGGGCTTTGGTGACAAAACGGATGGCACTGTGATAGACTGCATCCAATTTGCTGAGCAGAGTGTTGGAGGCTATTTTGTAAATGACATCACCGAAGTCAAGGATCGGTTCCTTTGATTCTAGGTTTAATTTTGGATTGGAGATGCTTAATGTGAGTCTGGAAGGAGAGTTTACAGTCTAACCAGACACCTAGGTATTTGTAGTTGTCCACATATTCTAAGTCAGAACCATCCAGAGGGGTGATGCTGGATGGGCGGGCAGGTGTGGGCAGCAATCGGTTGAAGAGCATGCATTTAGTTTAACTTGTGTTTAAGAGCAGTTGGAAGCCACGGAAGCAGAGTTGTATGTCATTGAAGCTCGTCTGGAGGTTAGTTAAAACTTGTTATTGCTGGGGGGCCTGCAATAACAAGAGTAGCTTGGATGAATAAGGTGCCCAGAGTAAACTGCCTGCTACTCAGACTCAGTTGATAATATATATGCATGTAATTAGTAGATTTGGATAGAAAACACTCAGTTTCTAAAACTGTTTGAACGATGTCTTTGACTATGTTAAAGGAATTAATTTGCTCTATGTTTTAATACCCAATTAAAATTAAACACCCTATGTGAGTGTACCCCTTTAAGATATCTTGTCTCTGAGAACAGGGAAATCCCCTTAACCCAAACTTTTACTACAACAACGAAACCTAATAATAATGATAATCCCTTCACATCATTCGTTTTAAAGCCCTCGATGTTTCATGTAACTCATTCAGTCTATCTTCAAATTGTCGTCCCAAAATATTTTATACACTGTCATACACTCAAACCACTGTGATAAACGTGCACTGTCCCTTTAAGATAAGACATATACTTGTTCCCCGTAATGAAAAACAGATTGTGTTTTTAGAATATGTTAACTTCTTGTTTGAATTCACTAGCGTTACCAAACCAAAGATCAATACTCAGGAAAACAACCACAACTTTTTACGATTAAACTATTCTTACCTATTTTATAGTCCAACGTGTTGCACTATATAGCCCCATTGAATGCAATTCCGTTGCTAGCTGTAGCATCTTTTCAGACTATCTTTACGATACTTCTCCTTTAAAAAAAATGTATTTGGAACTTTCAGACACTTTTGAAAAGTAACTCTAAGCTATAATGCACGCATTTTCCCCCTAAATGCCACAACCCATTTTCTCTTCTTTGAGGAACGATGTTGTTCAACGTAAAATGACGGCGCAAATCTGCCTGTCTCTGTAAAATACATATTCCCTATTCAGATTGAGTTCAGCTTAAAATTCTAATCAACAAAGTTAAACCAACCAAACTTCTCAACTTTCTATACCCTAACATTTAGACGTACCATGTTCTGTGCTAATTTTATCGTATGTCAGTCGATTCATAAAGAGCTATAACATCCGGATAGCACGAAATTGTATCGTATCTCTCCGTTATTCCCTACATTTAACTTTAGGTGACTTTCTCTTCTACAATACATTTATTTAGATGCGACTCCCATCTTAATACATTATTCTAGCAGATAATTTTGGGAATTTGCACGATCTTCAGTCTATCTTCTGCACGATTTTACGACCTCCAGATGGCAGGGATGTATTTTTAGATCCGGCTCGTAGGACCAATTGTTAAAGGAATTAATTTGCTCTATGTTTTAATACCCAATTAAAATTAAACACTGTCAATTCATAAGGATTTGTAATTCCCTTATTCTATAATGATGGATAGAGCCCAGTCTTAAAATCTGACAGTAGAGTTTATTCAAGAGAGTACTCATTACTTACACGTTTTACTACAGGTTATAAACTGAAAATGACGTCAGCATTTTCTAAATGTTCCGTCTCTTCTTGACACTGGTAGAAAGGCTCTATACTTCTCAAGCCTTCCCTCCTCGCCTAGAGCCAAGGTCAGCCAGTGTAGATCAGCATTCTAGTCAGTCTGGAGATATAGTTAATTCATTTGTACCAAGGAACAGACCGTCATTGTTCTAAACTCTTGACCACATTCACCACATTATATTCAGTACTGGGATCAAGAAAGAAAATTCATACATGTACAGTAACATAATAGTATTCTGATTAGTACATATACAGTAACATAATAGTATTCTGATTAGTACATCCTGATTGAAATGTATACATAGTTAGTCATTATAGATAAAAATTCCCTTTACAGAGTATAACAGAACTCATATGGCAGGCAAAAACCTGCGAAAAAATCCAACCAGGAAGTGGGAAATCTGAGGTTTGTAGTTTTTCAACTCTTTGTCTATCGAATATGCAGTGTCTTTGGGGTCAAATTGCACTTCCTAAGGATTCCACTAGATGTCAACATTCTTTAGAACCTTGTTTGATGCTTCTACTGTGGTCTGGCAGAGTGGCAGGAGCTGACCACGCCCATTCACGTGAGAGTTAGCATGAGTTCCATTGCATTTCTGAAGACAAAGGAATTCTCTGGTTGGAACATTATTGAAGATTTATGATAAAAACCTCCTAAAGATTGATGCTATACATCATTTGACATGTTTCTACGAACTGTAATATAACTTTTTTGACTCTTCGTCTGAACTAAGCAATCGTGCATTGAGCATTTGGAGCATTGGATTACTGGGCTAAATGTGCAAACAAAAAGGAGTCATTTTGGACAAAAATTATGGACAATATCGAACAAAACAAACATTTATTGTGGAACTAGGATTCCTGGCAGAGCATTCTGATGAAGATCATCAAAGGTAAGTGAATAATTATAATGCTATTTCTGACTTCTGTTGACTACACAACATGGCAGATATCTGTTTGGGTTGTTTTGGTCTTTGGTAAAGCTTTTTTGAAATATGACACAGCGGTTGCATTAATGAGAAGTTTATCTAAAGTTCCATGCATAACAGTTGTATCTTTTAGCAATGTTTATTATGAGTATTTCTGTAAATTGGGATCTATGCAAAATAACCGGATGTTTTGGAACTACTGAACGTAACGCATACTGAGATTTTTTAATATAAATATGATCTTTATCGAACAAAACATACATTGTGTAACATGACGTCCTATGAGTGTCATATATGAAGATCATCAGATGTTAGTGATTCATTTATCTCTATTTCTGCTTTTTTCTTTGGCTTGAAAAATGGCCTTGTTTTTCTGCGCCTAGGCACTCACCTAACATAATCAATCGTTTGGTGTGCTTTCGTCGTAAAGCCTTTTTGAAATCGGATACTGTGGTGGGATTAACAACAAGATTACCGTTAAAATGGTATAAGATACTTGTATGTTTGAGGAATTTTAATTCGGAGATTTCTGTTGTTTTGAATTTGGCACACTGCACTTTCACTGGCTGTTGTCATATCGATCCCGTTAGCGGAATCTCAGCCCAAAGAGGTTTTAAATCTCACTACATGGCCTGGTGTGTCAATGTCAGGCTGGGACAGGATGTGGAGTGCATCCTGCATTTTTGGGCACCATATTTTGGACACCTTGTTGTCGGGGAAGAGTTTATCCTCTTTGTTTAATTTCCCATTTGGGTCAATGAGGATGGCCACCTCAGTGGGTTTTACCAGAGTAGTTGGTTTACGGTCTGGGGCTGGGGTACACAGGGTCTGTGTAGAAGGAGGGGTGTGTGTGGGGGACCGGAGAACTTCTCTCTTTAGTAGGTGTCCCCATATGAGCCTCCTTGCTGACTGGGGGTGTGGGTGAAGGGTTGGTGAGGGACTGCAGTTTCTCTCTATGAGTCTCTACAGTCTGCAGTTTCTATCTGCTGTGGCACCCTCTTGATGACAGACAACTCCTTTAACATCTCCTGCTTTACCTGCACCAGCTCTCTCCTCATGGTGGCTTTTACCTCCTCAAGCGCTGTGGTAAGGCTCTCTCTCAGCTCCTAGACAGAGTTCTTCAGCTGGGACCTGCACTGGTTGATCCTGTCCTGTAGAAGCTCTGTGTCTGGGCTGTAGGTGGTGTAGCTGAGGGGCTGCTCCTTTAGGTCAGTAACCCATACCTCTAACTCTAACAGAGAGAGCCTGTATCTCAGCAGGCTGATGGTGGTCTTGACTATGTTGGTTGTAGGAAGGTAGGGGGCAGGATAGACCTGTTGTGTGGTTGTAGGTCTGGGCCTGGGCTCGTGCTGTTGGGGTGCCTGAGGAGAGAGGTCAGGTTGGCTGTCCTTGTCTTTTTTGGATTCCGCTATCTTCCTTAGGGTGGGGAAGTCCTGCACAAAAGAGCTGAGTGCAGCGTCACTGCCCTGGACCATGATAATGCCGTTCTGGTGCATGTTTACCATCAGAAACCTGTTTTCCTGGTCCTTCTCGCTGTCCTCAAAAATGTGTATTTGCCTTCCCTTGCAGATGCCTTTCTTTGTTGTACAGCTGAAATGCCTGGTTCCAGCTGTAGTGTGGTCTGTGTAAAATAACAGGTTTGTAACAGTCCTGTTGTGTGAGCAGTCTGCAAAGAAAGTATCCCGGTTCTCCATCAGAGTTCTGTGTTTAAAATGGATTCCTCCCTTCTCTGATTTGATTTCTGCTTGAAATTCAAAAAAAGGGGTGGAAAGTCTCTCAGTCTGCTGCTGCTGGTGTTGCCATGGTTACCACCAGTAAACAGTTGGAGTTAGATGGTAAGCTAGCTGGCACATTTGATACACATGTGTTAAACTCACTCTTGACAACCAGAAAGTTATAAAAAGTCAGGAGCTGTTCTTCTGCATGACTCTCTCTCTCTCTCTCTCTCTCTCTCTCTCTCTCTCTCTCTTTCTCTGTCTCTCAAGCTCTCTCTGTCTCTATCTCGCTCTCTCGTTCTCCCTCACTCTCTCTCTCTCACTCTCTACACATCTCGCCAATCCATTTAGCTACAATTAATAAAATAATTTAAAGTACAGTATGATGTAACATTGTCTGAATGGATCCATCAGATGTTGTTGAAGAACAGATACTGTATCTCCTGTACTACACATTACCTTCAATAACATCACCCTCACAGGCTTTCTCCAATTACCCCCAATTACCTGCTCCCCAAGTTATCCTCCAATAACAAGTCCCCAATTAACCCCCTCCTGCCCCGTCCTCCCTACAAGCACCGTGTGCTTGTTTTTTAGCCGGGGGCTCATTTCTCCCTATATCAGCAGCTCCCCTTCTCTCCTCTTCCTCTCCCTCTTTCACTCTCACACTCTCTGCAGGAGATGCCAGACTGACAGACACTCATCCTCTCTCTCTCTCTCTGTCTGTCTGGCTCACCAGGATAAGGCTTGCTGTTGCCAGATAGGGCAGAGGTAGAACAAGATTTTGTGTGTCAATCACTGTTTTTTCACATCTGGTTACAGGTGTCTGTGGTGTATATCTTCACTGATGGCACTTTTTGTTAATATCGTTCTGTTTACAGAGTGTTCTGTCTGCAAGTTCTTGGTTTGGTCTCTCTCCAACAGGTGACGGAACTCTCCCAGTCTTCAGACTTGTCTCTCTCCAGGCGATGAGCCTGTGTGGTTGGCTGTGGCTGCTCTACTGTCTCCATGTCCCTGGGTCTGTCTGGGGTCTGGATGGAGGTGGAGAGGGGGCTTGTAGGCTGGAAGCTAAGCCCGTCTCCGGCAGTGTTTATCGGGCAGGAGATGTGGTCATTGGTGGCCTGTTCCCGATCCATGTAGAAGCCCCTCTACCAGAGCAGGAGTTCAGGAGCATTAAGGGAAATTCTACCTGTACAATGTATGCAGCTTGTTTGATAACAGCTTTTTGTCATTGTGTTTTCACCTGAAGGTAATGTGTATTCAGTTATCTCATCTCTCTGTTTCTTCCTTTCTTCTGTCTGTCAGGTTCAACCAGCGTGCTTACCGCTGGCTCCAGACTATGATCTTTGCTGTGGAGGAGATTAACCGTGACCCAGCCCTCCTGCCTAACCTCAACCTGGGGTTCCTGGCATCTGACACATGCTTGTCAGAGGGCACCACCCTGGGGGCGGCCCTAGCCATGGTGACCGGCAAGGAGGCCTCTGTGGTGGGCACAGAATGTGGCACAACCCCTGAGGTTCCCGTCATCATCGGGGATGCCCGCTCCTCAGCTTCCATCGTGGTGGCACAGACCATCGGGCCGTTTGATTTACCCATGGTGAGGCAGGGGTTGGATTACAGGTTGGGATGAGATGATGACTCTTTTCACAGTACATTTCAATCTCTATCTAGATTTCTCTCTCTCTAACGTTTACTTTCCTTCTCCCTCTGCTCTCAGTCATTTACAAATTATAATTATCCTTAACTCTCTCTCTCTCTCTCTCTCTCTCACTCTCTTCTCTCCCAGGTGAGTTACTTTGCCACCTGTGCGTGTTTGAGTGACACCTGGAGGTACCCCTCATTCTTCCGTACGGTACCCAGCGATGCCTTCCAGGCTCGGGGCATGGCCAAGCTGCTGCGTCAGCTGGGCTGGGTGTGGGTGGGGCTGTTGTCAGGGGATGGTGACTATGGCAAGTTTGGGGTTCAGCTGCTTCTCCAAGAGCTCCAGGGATCTGGGGTGTGTGTCGCTTACTCTGAGGTCATTCCCAAGGTACGACCTCACTCTGATGATCTGACAATGTACACTCTCTCTTTTGCTCTATCTTTCTCTCTCTTTCACTCTGACTCCCCCTCTCTTCTAATCTAACATATACGCTTTCTCTGATTTTTTCTGACTCTCTTCCCTTTCTCTCACTGATGGTCATCTCCAAGGTACCGTCTAAGAGACAGATCAGGCACATAGTGGATACCATCAAAGGATCTACTGCCAGAGTGGTGGTGGCATTTGTAGGATTCACGGGTCATTCAGGGGTGAGCAGTTACCAGTCAGAGTATTGTTAATGATTTGTAACACAGCTGTAGCAGTGTCCTTGTGTCTTACCATGTCTTGATGCCCTTTACAGACACAATCATTTCCTAATTGATAATCATGCATTTCATCTTGACTATCTAGATCTCTTTAACGATTTCATTCTCCAGGCCCTGATGGAAGAGGTTGTCCGTCAGAACATTACAGATAAGCAGTGGATTGCCTCAGAGGCCTGGGTCACCTACTCTACTATCGCCTCCCAAAAAAACATGCCCTCTCTTGCCGGGACAATCGGTTTTGCACTGAAGAAAGCTGACATTCCCGGCCTGGGACCTTTCCTAACACGCCTCCATCCAGACGGGGACTACCAGAAGTCCGACACCTTCCTGAGGGAATTGTGGGAGGAGATGTTTGGGTGTTCTCTGGGGGTTGACCCCAGCGTGACACTGCCGTCCAGGCGACAGTGTACTGGGTCAGAGGTCATACGTGAGGGAGACTTTACACCTAAAACTCTGTTTTTTAGTCCTGGTTCCCAATGTTATCTCAGTAAAATAAAGTGTCAATCCTAGGTGAGGGGGAGAGCCAGTATGCTGACGTGTCTCAGCTGAGAGCCAGCTACAATGTGTACAAGGCTGTGTACGCCATCGCCTACGCCATACAGGATATGATGGCCTGTCGACCAGGGGATGGAGTCTTTAATGGTGGACAGTGCCCTGATATCAGGAAGCTTCAGCCCAGCCAGGTGAGAATAACATGTGGATCTGTTTTCAAGTTAAGAACACTAATGTTTCCAGGATACAGTGAAAACACTTTGTAAGGTTTGAGTTTTAAAAAACAAAAGCCACAACTGGTTCTAACTCTTAATCCTGTTCCAATGCCCTTTTCTATTTGAGATTGTTCATTATCTGAGGGGAGTGAACTTCAGTACTCCTGTGGGGGAATCTTTCCACT
This sequence comes from Oncorhynchus clarkii lewisi, assembly GCF_045791955.1. Classification (NCBI taxonomy): domain Eukaryota; kingdom Metazoa; phylum Chordata; class Actinopteri; order Salmoniformes; family Salmonidae; genus Oncorhynchus; species Oncorhynchus clarkii. Next base: position 40,003,081 of record NC_092173.1, on the reverse strand, counting down.
TCGACATGAATGGTGATCCGCCTGCCTCTTATGACATCATCAACTGGCATGTGACCCCCGAGGGGACGGCAGAGTTTGTCCAGGTCGGACATTTTCTGTCCTCTGAAGGATTGGACGACCAGTTTCACATCAACATGGATAAAGTGGTGTGGGGTGGGGGCAGCGGAGATGAGGTGAGAACTGTTCAGTTTGGTGTGTGTGTGTGTGTGTGTGTGTGTGTGTGCGTGCGTTATAATTTTTTATTTTATCACCCTGAGGCAACCATACAGAAAAGAGAAAGACATAAAGTAGACCAAATGGATAACAGGAATTTACCTCAGAGTGAAAGCTCTGACATCGACATCTATTATTTTAATTTAACATTTATTTATTGAGGCAAGTCAGTTAAGAACAAATGTTATTTACAATGACAGACAACCCTGGCATGATGCTGGGCCAATTGTGCATCGCCATATGGGACTCTGAATCACCGCCTAATGTGATACAGCCTGGATTCGAACCAGGGACAGTAGTTGCACCTCTTGCACTCATATGCGCCTTAGACTGCAGCGCAACTGGTCATTTTCCTGACATAATCCCCAGAGGGGTCCAGCAAGCCTGCCTGTCTGTGAAATAATTATGATAATAGCAATGACTTTGAAAATGATGGCTTCATCCTCTCCCCCCTCTGATAGGTTCCTGTGTCTGTATGCAGTGCTGACTGTCCCCCTGGTACCAGGCATGCGGTACAGAAGGGGAGGCCTGTGTGCTGCTTTGACTGTCTGTCCTGTGCTGAGGGAGAGATCAGCAACACAACAGGTAGTCTATCAACTGTTCTGATTCCAATTCATATTTCTCCTCAATCCTGATTGGTCCTGATTTGGAGTCCTCATTCTTCTTCCTTCTCTATCAGGGTCAGCTGACTGTATTAGGTGTCCAGAGCGGTTCTGGTCCAACCCTGATCGTACGGCCTGCATCCCCCAGCTGGAGGACTTCCTCTCCTACAGCGACACCATGGGCGTCATCCTGTCTGTCATCTCAGTTTCCGGGGCAACACTCACAGCCGGTGCCCTGGCCACCTTCCTCTACCACCGTCACACGGCCCTGGTGAGTTGAATCATATGATCATATATAGAGGTAATGGACAGAGACGAGATTGTGTCATATAATGATGGGATTTTTGACATGTCATTGTGTAAATTATCTTTCTCTGTCTCGTTCCAGGTGAAAGCAAACAACTCTGAGCTCAGCTTCCTGCTCCTGCTGTCACTCAAGATCTGCTTCCTGTGTGCACTGGTTTTCATTGGCCAGCCGAAGCCATGGACGTGCATGCTGAGACACACCCTGTTTGGTATAAGCTTTGTGTTCTGCATCTCCTGTCTGCTCAGCAGGACTGTGGTGGTGCTGGTGGCCTTCAGGGCCACTCTGCCTGGAGAGAACCTGATGAGATACTTCAGCCCCACCCAGCAGAGGATGGGTATCTCATTCTGCACACTCATCCAGGTGAACATCTAGTTTTTACTATATTCTATGGGAATGTAGTTGTTTCCTTCATTGACCATATTATTTGTTTTGAAGATAACTAGTTTTCCATCCACCTCCGTTCCCTTACACAGGTGCTGATCTGTGTGCTGTGGCTGGCCTTAGCTCCACCCCGACCTTCTGAGAGGAGGGGCAGAGAGGGTCGGGGCCCGAGGGTCATCCTGGAGTGTGAAGTGGGCTCTGTGGTCGGCTTCTCTCTCGTGCTGGGCTACATCGGCCTTCTGGCCTCCCTCTGTCTCCTCTTAGCCTTCCTGGCCAGGAAACTCCCAGACAACTTCAACGAGGCCAAGTTCATCACCTTCAGCATGCTGATCTTCTGTGCCGTGTGGATCTCCTTCATCCCTGCCTACGTCAGCTCTCCTGGGAAGTACACAGTAGCTGTAGAGATCTTTGCCATCCTGGCCTCCAGCTTTGGGCTGCTGTTCTGTCTGTTTGCTCCAAAGTGTTACATTATCCTTCTGAGACCAGAGAGAAACACCAAGAAACACATGATGTCCAAACAGAAACCACCAAGAAACACATGATGTCCAATTAGAAACCACCAAGAAACACATGATGTCCAATTAGAAACCACCAAGAAACACATGATGTCCAATTAGAAACCACCAAGAAACACATGATGTCCAATTAGAAACCACCAAGAAACACATTATGTCTAATTAGAAACCACCAAGAAACACATGATGGACAAATCGAATCCACCAAGAAACACATGATGTCCAATTAGAAACCACCAAGAAACACATTATGTCCAATAATAAACCACCAAGAAACACATGATGTCCAATAATAAACCACCAAGAAACACATGATGTCCAATTAGAAGCCACCAAGAAATAAATTATGTCCAATAATAAACCACCAAGAAACACATGATGTCCAATTAGAAACCACCAAGAAATAAATTATGTCCAATTAGAAACCACCAAGAAATAAATTATGTCCAATAATAAACCACCAAGAAACACATGATGTCCAATTAGAAACCACCAAGAAACACATGATGTCCAAATAGAAACCACCAAGAAACACATGATGTCCAATTAGAAACCACCAAGAAACACATGATGTCCAATAATAAACCACCAAGAAACACATGATGTCCAAATAGAAACCATCAAGAAACACATGATGTCCAAATAGAAACCACCAAGAAACACATGATGTCCAATAATAAACCACCAAGAAACACATGATGTCCAATTAGAAACCACTAAGAAACACATGTTGTCCAATTAGAAACCACCAAGAAACACATGATGTCCAATTAGAAACCACCAAGAAACACATGATGTCCAAATAGAAACCACCAAGAAACACATGATGTCCAATTAGAAACTTCCATGAAATACATGATGTCCAAATATTAACTTAAACATTCTCACATCGTGATTTGGGGCTCGTTGATATTCATTTCAACAGAGGAATGTCCATTCTGTTTGGACATATTAATTCCCTGCTCTAACTTCACTATATTACTTTGTTAATATTAGAATGTGTTCTTATAAAGTGTCATAATGAAACACGTCTATATGAACAATACCAATAAAGATGACTTAGTGTCTACTCATGCTGGAAGAGTTAGTATTGAGTCTGTCTGACAGAACTTAGACCCCCTACACATGATTCCTTCCTCACTCAGTCAGTGTGAGTGTGTTTATGTGTGTGTGTGTTTGTGTGTGTGTGTGTGTGTGTGTGTGTGTGTGTGTGTGTGTGTGTGTGTGTGTGTGTGTGTGTGTGTGTGTGTGTGTGTGTGTGTGTGTGTGTGTGTGCGTGCGCGTGTGTGTGCGTGTGTGTGTATGTTCCTCATCATACACTAAAACGAAAACAGAAACATTCCACTGTCTGCTTACCCAATGTGGGATCCTCTCCACTCCCCATCACTCCCTCTTAACACTGTCTGCTTACCCACTGTGGGAGCCTCTCCTCTCTACATCTCTCCCTCCTCTCCCCATCTCTCCTTCCTCCATCCATCCTTTCCTCCTCTCTCCATCTCTCCCCTGCCTTTCAACCACAGAGTCCCCTGGAGTCACAAGCACTCCCCTTGTCCCTACCTCGGTTCACAGTCACACCACATGCTACATCAGGTTGAAAGCGCTACCCAGTAGCACCACCACAACGTGTAGAGTTACTACCCAGTAGCACCACCACAACGGGTAGAGTTACTACCCAATAGCACCACCACAACGGGTAGAGTTACTACCCAATAGCACCACCACAACGGGTAGAATTACTACCCAATAGCACCACCACAACGTGTAGAGTTACTACCCAGTAGCACCACCACAACGTGTAGAGTTACTACCCAATAGCACCACCACAACGGGTAGAGTTACTACCCAATAGCACCACCACAACGTGTAGAGTTACTACCCAGTAGCACCACCACAACGGGTAGAGTTACTACCCAATAGCACCACCACAACGGGTAGAGTTACTACCCATTAGCACCACCACAACGGGTAGAGTTACTACCCAATAGCACCACCACAACGGGTAGAGTTACTACCCAGTAGCACCACCACAACGTGTAGAGTTACTACCCAATAGCACCACCACAACGGGTAGAGTTACTACCCAATAGCACCACCACAACGGGTAGAGTTACTACCCAATAGCACCACCACAACGGGTAGAGTTACTACCCAGTAGCACCACCACAACGGGTAGAGTTACTACCCAGTAGCACCACCACAACGGGTAGAGTTACTTCCCAATAGCACCACCACAACGGGTAGAGTTACTACCCAGTAGCACCACCACAACGGGTAGAGTTACTACCCAATAGCACCACCACAACGGGTAGAGTTACTACCCATTAGCACCACCACAACGGGTAGAGTTACTACCCAATAGCACCACCACAACGGGTAGAGTTACTACCCAGTAGCACCACCACAACGTGTAGAGTTACTACCCAATAGCACCACCACAACGGGTAGAGTTACTACCCAATAGCACCACCACAACGGGTAGAGTTACTACCCAATAGCACCACCACAACGGGTAGAGTTACTACCCAGTAGCACCACCACAACGGGTAGAGTTACTACCCAGTAGCACCACCACAACGGGTAGAGTTACTTCCCAATAGCACCACCACAACGGGTAGAGTTACTACCCAGTAGCACCACCACAACGGGTAGAGTTACTACCCAGTAGCACCACCACAACGGGTAGAGTTACTACCCAATAGCACCACCACAACGTGTAGAGTTACTACCCAATAGCACCACCACAACGGGTAGAATTACCACCACAGTCCAGTAAGCTATCTGGGCCTCAGTAGCAGCATTCTGGGTCCAGTAAGCTATCAGGGCCTCAGGTCATTATCAAGGAATTCTCCCTATGCCACCAGAAGACCATCAGTGACCCAATTAGAGTCCCATCAGAGGCCCAATTAGAGGCCCCATTTGATGCCCCATCAGAGGTCCAATTAGAGGCACCATTAGAGGGACAATTAGAGGTTCCATCAGAGGCACAATTAGATACCCTATTAGAGAACAAATTATAGGCCCCATCAGAGGCCCACTTAGAGACCCCACTAGAATCCCAATTAGAGGTGACATTAGAGAAACCCATTAGAGGCCCCATCAGAGTCCCCATTAGAGTCCCCTTTAGATATCCATTAGATGTCCAATTAGAGGCCCCATTAGAGTCCCAATTAGAGGCCCCACCAGAGGCCCAATTAGAGTCCCCATTGGAGGCCCCATCAGAGGCCCAATTAGAGGCCCCACTAGAATCCCAATTAGAGGCCCCATCAGAGGCCCAATTAGAGTCCCCATTAGAGGCCCAATTAGAGTCCCCATTAGAGGCCCCATTAGAGTTCCCTTTGGAGCCCATGGTATCACTATCAGTCCTTCAGGGGGAACAGTAGAAACTGAGCCCAGGTGAATGGCTTATTGTCTTTCACCATAGTGAACAGGTGAAAGAAAGGATTTAAAGAGACCTGTGAAGAGATGATCAAGTGGTAGAGGAAGAGGAGCAAATAAAATCATATCAAATCAAATGTTATTGATCACATACACATGGTTAGCAGATGTTATTACGAATGCAGCAAAATGCTTGTGCTTCTACAGTAGTTCCAACATTTATCCAACAACTACCTAATACACACAAATCTTAAGGGGTGAATGAGAATATGTATATATAAATAGCGCCATAGGCAAGGTGCAATAGATGGTATAAAATACAGTATACACATATGATATGAGTAATGTAAGATAAGTAAGCATTATTAAAGCGCCACTTTTTAAAGTGGCTAGTGATACCATTATTAAAGTGGCCAGTGATTGGGTCTCAACGTAGGCAGCAGCCTCTCTGAGTTAGTGATTGCTGTTTAGCAGTCTGATGGCCTTGAGTTAGAAGCTGTTTTTCAGTCTCTCGGTCTCAACTTTGAAGCACCTGTACTGACCTTGTCTTCTGGATGGTAGCAGTGTGAACAGGCAGTGGCTCGAGTGGTTTTGTCCTTGATGATCTTTTTGGCCTTCCTGTGACATCGGGTGCTGTAGGTGTCATGGAGGGTAGGTAGTTTGCCCCCGGTGATGTGTTGTGCAGACTGCACTACCCTCTGGAGAACCTTACGGTTGAGGCAGATGCAGTTGCCGTACCAGGCGGTGATACAGCTCGACAGGATGGTCTCGATTGTGCTTCTGTAAGTTTGTCAGGGTTTTGGGTGACAAGCCAAATTTCTTCAGCCTCCTGAGGTTTAAGAGGCGCTGTTGAGCCTTCTTCACCACACTGTCTGTGTGGGTGGACCATTTCAGTTTGTCTGTGATGTGCACGCCGAGGAACTTAAAACGTACTACCGTCTCCACTGCTGTCCCTTCGATGTGGATAGGGGGGTACCCCCGCTGCTGTTTCCTGAAGTCCGCAATCATCTTCTTTGTTTTGTTGACGTCAGAAAGTCCAGGACCAAGTTGCACAGGTTGGGTAGAGACCCAGGGCTTCCAGCTTGATGATGAGCTTGTAGGGTATTATGGTGTTTAAAGCTGAGCTGAAGTCAATGAACAGCATTCTTACGTAGGTATTCCTCTTGTCCAGATGGGATAGGGCAGCGTGCAGTGTGATGGCGATTGCATCGTCTGTGGACCTGTTGGGGTGGTATGCAAACTGAAGTGGGTCTAGGGTGGCTGGTAACGTGGAGGTGACATGATCCTTGACTAGTCTCTCAAAGCACTTCATGATAACAGCAGTGTAGTAGTCATTTTGTTCAGATATCTTTGCCATCTTGGGTACAGGAACAATGGTGGCCATCTTGAAGAATGTAGGGACAGCAGACTAGGATAAGGATTGATTGAATCTGTCCGTTAACACACCAGCCAGCTGGTCTGCGCATGCTCTGAGGACTAGGGATGCCGTCTGGGCCAGCAGCCTTGAGTGGGTTAAAACGTTTAAATGTTTTACTCATTTCGGCCAAGGAGAAGGGGGGGGGGCGCAGTCGTTGTTAGTGGTCCGCGACAGTGGCACTGTATTATTCTCAAAGTGGGCAAAGAAGGTGTTTGGTTTGTCTGGAAGTGTGACGTTGGCGTCCGTGACGTGGCTGGTTTTCGTTTGTAGCCTGTGATTTCTTGTAGACCTTGCAACATACGTCTCGTGTCTGAGCTGTTGAATTACTGAGCCATTGAATTACACTACAGTACAGACCTCAGAATGTTTACTGTATTACAGGCCTGGCTGGTAGACCCCTCAGAATGTTTACTGTATTACAGGCCTGGCTGGTACGCCCCTCAGAATGTTTACTGTATTACAGGCCTGGCTGGTAGACCCCTCAGAATGTTTACTGTATTATAGGCCTGACTGGTACGCCCCTCAGAATGTTTACTGTATTACAGGCCTCGCTGGTACGCCCCTCAGAATGTTTACTGTATTACAGGCCTGGCTGGTAGACCCCTCAGAATGTTTACAGTATTACAGGCCTGACTGGTACGCCCCTCAGAATGTTTACTGTGTTACAGGCCTGGCTGGTACGCCCCTCAGAATGTTTACTGTGTTATAGGCCTGGCTGGTACGCCCCTCAGAATGTTTACTGTGTTACAGGCCTGGCTGGTACGCCCCTCAGAATGTTTACTGTATTATAGGCCTGGCTGGTACGCTCCTCAGAATGTTTACTGTGTTATAGGCCTGGCTGGTACGCCCCTCAGAATGTTTACTGTGTTACAGGCCTGGCTGGTACGCCCCTCAGAATGTTTACTGTATTATAGGCCTGGCTGGTACGCCCCTCAGAATGTTTACTGTTTCACAGTGTATGAAACATCTTGCAGCACATTAGAGGTTTGAGATGATGTTCCCTTCCCCTCTCTTCATCTGAATCAAACCAGCTCTAGGGTACATGAGATTCCCTTCCCCTCTCATTGTCTGAATTAAACCAGCTCTCTCACTGTTTCTCCCTCTCCTCTGGAAACAACCAAACTAAGGGCTAACAACCAAACTAAGAACTAACTACCAAACTAAGGGCTAACAACCAAACTAAGGGCTAACGACCAAACTAAGGGCTAACTTCCGACCTAATGGCTAACAACCTAACTAAGGGCTAACAACCAAACTAAGGGCTAACAACCAAACTAAGAGCTAACAACCAAACTAATGGCTAACAGAAATGACCACACATCAGAAACATTGATATGATCCACCAGGTAGGAATGATGGAACATTGCTTCATTAAAAACCTCTGGGATATGTGGGACGGTAGCGTCCCACCTTGCCAACAGCCAGTGAAATTGCAGGGCGCCAAATAAAAAATAAAAATAAATCCCATAATTGAAATTCCTCAAACATACAAGTATTTTACACCATTTTAAACTTCTTGTAAATCCAGCCACAGTGTCCGATTTCAAATAGGCTTTACGGAGAAAGCACACCAAACGATTATGTTAGGTCAGCACCTAGTCACAGAAAACCATAAAGCCATTTTCCAGCCAAGGAGAGCCCTCACAAAAGTCAGAAATAGCGATTAAATGAATCACTAACCTTTGATGATCTTCATCAGATGGCACTCACAGGACTTCATGTCACACAATAAATGTGTGTTTTGTTCGATAAAGTTAATATTTATGTCCAATAACCTCATTTGAAATTGGTGTGTTATGTTCGGGAAATGCATTGTCTCAAACAAACATCCGGTGAAAGTACAGAGAGCCACATCAAGTTACAGAAATACTCATAAAAAACATTGATAAAATATACAAGTGTTATGCATGGAAATATAGATAAACTTCTCCTTAATGGAACTGCTGTGTCAGATTTCAAAAAGGCTTTACGGCGAAAGCACACCTTAAGATTATGTTAGGTCAGCAACTAGCCACAGAAAAACATTCCAAAAATGGAGAGGCGTCACAAAAGTCAGAAATAGCATTATAAATATTCACTTACCTTTGATGATCTTCATCAGAATGCACTCCCAGGAATCCCAGTTCCACAATAAATGTTTGTTTTGTTCGATAAAGTCCATCATTTATGTCCAAATAACTACCTTTTTGTTCATGCGTTTAGTTCACAAATCCAAACTCACGAGGCGCGGGCGTAGAAACATGTCAAACGATGTATAGAATCAATCTTTAGGTTGTTTTGTTATAAATCTTCAATAATGTTTCAACTGGACAATTCCTTTGACTTTAGAAATCTATGGAATGCAGCTAACTCTCACGGGCGTGCACGAGACTGAGCTCATGGCACTCTGCCAGACACCTAGCTCAAACAGCTCTCAATATCTCCCCCTTCACAGTAGAAGCCTGAAGCAAGGTTCTAAAGATGGTTGACATCTAGTGGAAGCCGTGGGAAGTGCAATATGACCCCATAGACACTGTATATTCAATAGGCAATTACTTGAAAAACTACAAACCTCAGATGTCCCACTTCCTGGTTGTTTTTTTTTCTCAGGTTTTTGCCTGCCATATGAGTTCTGTTATACTCACAGACATCATTCAAACAGTTTTAGAAACTTCAGAGTGTTTTCTATCCACATCTACTAATGTTATGCATATTCTAGCTTTTGGGCCTGAGAAGCAGGCAGTTTACTCTGGGCACCTTATCTTGTTGAGTGTAGGGGGCAGTATTTTGATGTTTGGATGAAAAACATACCCACATGAAACTGCCTATTTCTCAGGCCCAGAATATAGAATATGCATATAGTTGTCAGATAAGGATATAAACCCTCTAAAGTTTCCAAAACTGTCAAAATATTGTCTGTGAGTATAACAGAACTGATATTGCAAGCAAAAACCTGAGGAAAATCCAACTAGGAAGTGCTGTTTTTCCTGAAAGCTCTCTGTTCCAATGCATGCCTTCATTCAATTTAAAGGGACATCAACCAGATTCATTTTCCTATGGCTTCCCGGTGGTGTGAACAGTCTTTAGACATAGTTTCAGGATTTTATTTTGAAAAATGAGCGAGAAAGATCACGTGCATAGCTGGGTGCCAGCAGCGTTTTGCATGCGCCAACAGAGTGGAGTAGACATTTTCTCTTTCTCTCCTATTGAAGAAGATACAGTCCGGTTGAAGTATTATTGATTAGATATTGTAAAAACAACCTGAGGATTGAATATAAAAAACATTTGACATGTTTCTACGAACTTTACGGATACTATTTGGAATTTTCGTCTGCCTCGGCTCGAGCCTGTGGATTTCTGAACATAACGTGGCAACCAAATTGAGGGAGTTTGGATATAAAAATAATCTTTATGGAACAAAAGGAACATTTATTGTGTAACTGGGAGTCTCGTGAGTGCAAACATCCGAAGATCATCAAAGGTAGGCGATTCATTTTATTGCTTTTCTGACTTTCGGGAACAATCTACTTTGCTGCCAGCTGTTTGTAATGTTTTGTCTACTGAGAGAGATGTCCTTACATAAACGCTTGGTATGCCTTCGCCAAAAAGCTTTTTTGAAATCTGACACGCCAGGTGGATTAACAACAAGATACGCTGTGTTTTGCTATATTGCACTTGTGATTTCATGAAAATAAAATATTTTTAGTAATTTAATTTGAATTTGGTGCTCTGCAATTCAACGGATGTTGACGAAAATGATCCCGCTAATGGGATGGGTGCGTCAAGAAGTCATTATCCAAGCTACTCAATACTGCCCTCCAGTCCCCAAAAAGTTAAAACTAATCTAAATTGTGTTAAGGGTATTATCCATTTTTAGCTAGATGAAAGTACGTTTGCTAACGTCTCTTCCTCCCTGCCATAGGTGTGTCTGAAAGAACCCCTACCTGTGTGTTCTCACGCTCGGCTGGATCCTCTACATGTACACTACAGTACAGACCTCCTCTACAAGTACACTACAGTACAGACCTCTACAACGACACTACAGTACAGACCTCTTCTATAAGGACACTACAGTACAGACCTCCTCTATAAGGACACTACAGTACAGACCTCCTCTACAACGACACTACAGTACAGACCTCCTCTATAAGGACACTACAGTACAGACCTCCTCTATAAGGACACTACAGTACAGACCTCCTCTATAAGGACACTACAGTGCATACCACCTCTACAAGTGTCCTACAGTACAGATTTCCTCTACAAGGACACTACAGTACAGATTTCCTCTACAATGACACTACAGTACAGACCTCCTCTATAAGGACACTACAGTAGAGACCTCCGGTCATGACCAAAGGTTTTGAGAATGACACAAATATACATTTTCACAAAGTTAGCTTTTTCAGTGTCTTTAGATATTTTTGTCAGATGTTACTATGGAATACTGAAGTATAATTATAAGCATTTCAAAAGTGTTTACATGAATTCAATTACATGAAGTTGATGCAAAGAGTCAATATTTGCAGTGACCCTTCTTTTTCTAGGCCTCTGCAATCCGCACTGGCATGCTGCCAATTAACTTCTGGACCACATCCTGACTGATGACAGCCCATTCTTGCATAATCAATGCTTGGAGTTTGTCACAATTTGTGGGTTTTTGTTTGTCCACCCGCCTCTTGAGGATTGACCACACGTTCTCAGAGGGATTAAGGACTGGGGAGTTTCCTGGACATGGACCCAAAATATCGATGTTTTATTCCCCAAGCCATTTAGTTATCACTTTTTCCTTATGGCAAGGTGCTCCATCATGCTGGAAAAGGCATTGTTCGTCACCAAACTGTTCCTGGATGGTTGGGAGAAGTTGCTCTCGGAGGATGTGTTGGTACCATTCTTTATTCATGGATGTGTACTTAGGCTAAATTGTGAGTGAGCCCACTCCTTTGGCTGAGAAGCAATCCCACACATGCATGGTCTCAAGATGCTTTACTGTTGGCATGACACAGGACTGATGGTAGCACTCCCCTTGTCTTCTCCGGACAAGCTTTTTTCCGGATGCCCCTAACAAACAATCGGAAAGGGGATTCATCAGAGAAAATGACTTTACCCCAGTCTTCATTAGTCCAATCCCTGTACCTTTTGCAGAATATCAGTCTGTCCCTGATGTTTTTCATGTAGAGAAGTGGCTTCTTTGCTGCCCTTCTTGACACCAGGCCATCCTCCAAAAGTCTTCACCTCACTGTGCGTGCAGATGCACTCACACCCGCCTGCTGCCATTCCTGAGCAAGCTCTGATCTTGTGGTGCCCCGATCCCACAGCTGAATCAACTTTAGGAGACAGTCCTGGAGCTTGCTGGACCTTCTTGGGCTCCCTGAAGCCTTCTTCACAACAATTGAACCGCCCTCCTTGAAGTTATTGATGATCCGATAAATAGTTGATTTAGGTGCAATCTTACTGGCAGCAATATCCTTGCCTGTGAAGCCCTTTTTGTGCAAAGCAATGATGACGGCATGCGTTTCCTTGCAGGTAACCATGGGTGACAGAGGAAGAACAATGATTCCAACCACCACCCTCCTTTTGAAGCTTCCAGTCTGTTTTTCGAACACAATCAGCATGACAGAGCGATCTCCAGCCTTGTCCTTGTCAACACTCATACCTGTGTTAACGAGAGAATCACTTACATGATCTCAGCTGGTCCTTTTGTGATAGGGATGAAATGCAGTGGAAATGTTTTTGGGTGATTCAGTTCATTTGCATGGCAAAGAGGGACTTTGAAATAATTAATTGCTCTGATTTTTGATCTGATCACTCTTCATAACATTCTGGAGTATATGCAAATTGCCATCATAAAACTGAGGCAGCAGACTTTGTGAAAATGTATATTTGTGTCATTCTCAAAACTTTTGGCCACGACTGTACAGTAGAGACCTCCTCTACAAGGACACTAAGGTACTGTACAGACCTCCTCTACAAGGACACTACATTACAGACCTCCTCTGTATGGACACTACAGTACATACCTCTACAAGGATATTACACTACAGAAAACCTCTACAAGGACATTACAGAACATACCTCATCTATACGGACACTGCAGTCACAGCTGATTCGCGCGCGTCTGTGACTACAATTGCTACTGTTGGCTTTACACAATTTAACATCTTGGAACAAAGCCAAACCTTGACTATGTCTTATGTGACAGTTTATAGATTAAATTATAGTGTTTTTTTGTGTGTTTTTTTTTACATAATTAGATGCAAACAATGGTTGGTATTTTCTCATGGTTTAGACAATTCATTTTCAATGTTTGTGTCCTATTAAGATAGGGTGCTACACTGATCATACCTTCTAGATCAGGTTAGGAACCTGGAAGGGTTTACATTTCCAGTATGGTATAGTACTGTATGTGTTGATGTACTACTGTAAGGCCAGGTCACACTGGGAAATCACTGCCCCCTGCTGGACAGATTGATGCTACTGTAAGGCAGGTCACACTGAGACATCACTGCCCCCTGCTGGAGAGATGGATGTTACTGTAAGGACAGGGCACACTGGGATATCACTGCCCCCTCCTGGATAGATAGATACTACTGTTCCCTGGTGGTAGATATACATTTGAAGTCAGACATTTACATACACCTTAGCCAAATACATTTAAACTCAGTTTTTCACAATTCCTAGTAAAAACTCCCTGTCTTAGGTCAGATAGGATCATCACTTTATTTTAAGAATGTGAAAAATCAGAATAATAGTAGAGAGAATGATTTATTTCAGCTTTAATTTATTTCATCACATTCCCAGTGGGTCAGAAATGTACATACACCCAATTAGCATTTGGTAGCATTGCTTTTAAATTGTTTAACTTGGGTCAAACGTTTTGGGTAGCCTTCCAGAGTTTTTGTCCATTCCTCCTGACGAAGCTGGTGTAACAGAGCCAGGTTTGTAGGCCTCCTTGCTCGCACACGCTTTTTCAGTTCTGCTCACACATTTTCTATAGGATTGAGGTCAGGGATTTGTGATGGCCACTCCAATACCTTGATTTTGTTGTCCTTAAGCCATTTTGCCACAACTTTGGAAGTATGCTTGTGGACATTGTTCATTTGGAAGACCCATTTGCCACCAAGCTTTAACTTCCTGACTGATGTTTTGAGATGTTGCTTCAATATGTCCACCTAATTTTCTTTCCTCATGATTTGATCTATTTTGTGAAGTGCACCAGCCCCTTCTGCAGCAATGCACCCCCACAACATGATGCTGCCACCCACGTGCTTCACGGTTGGGATGGTGTTCTTCGGCTTGCAAGCCTCCCTCTTTTTCCTCCAAACATAACGATGGTCATTATGGCCAAACACTTCTATATTTGTTTCATCAGACCAGAGGACATTTCTCAAAAAAATACGATCTTTGTCCCCATGTGCAGTTGCATGTGCAGTTGCAAACTGTATTCTGGATTTTTTTATGGAGGTTTTGGAGCAGTGGCTTCTTCCTTGCTAAGTTGCCTTTCAGGTTAGGACTTGTTTTACTGTGGATATAGATACTTTTGTACCTGTTTCCTCCAGCATATTCACAAGGTCCTTTGCTGTTGTTCTGGGATTGATTAGCACTTTTCGCACCAAAGTATGTTAACCTATAGGAGACAGAACACGTCTCCTTCCTGAACAATTTGGCAGCTTTGTTGTCCCATGGTGTTTATACTGTACTTGCGTACTATTGTTTGTACAGATGAACGTGGTACTTTCAGCCATTTGGAAATTCCTCCCAAGGATGAACTAGACTTGTGGAGGTCTACAATTTTTTTCTGAGGTCTTGGCTGATTTGTTTTTGTTTTCCATGATTTCAAGCAAAGAGGCACTGAGTTTGAAGGGTAGGCCTTGACTATAGTTTGATGAGAGGGACTATAGTTTGCTAACAAGACATTTGTGGAGCGGTTGAAAAACAAGTTTTAATGACTCCGACCTAAGTGTATGTAAACTTCTGACTTCAACTGTATGCATGTCATGTTGACGTATCTAGCTATAAGTTAAACCTGACCAATCAAATGGATAGGTGTAAGCAATTATGGTAATTCCATATGCTCTTAACTAGGTGTCTTTGCTAGACAGACACAGAGAGAATGAGGGGGGAGAAAGTGAGAAAGATAGGATGAAAGTGAGAGTGAGAGAGGTGTGAAGAGAGTGGAAGACAGAGAGAGATTAATGGGGAGAGAGAAACAGAGAGAGAAAGACAGAAGTACAAGTGTATTTAGACCTGAGTAGTTCAACAACTCGTCTCTTCCAACTTGTTAAGCAATCACATGTACCTACGGGTTAAGGATGGCCAGCCACACAGGAGGGGTGATTTTTACTAAGGAGGAGAAGGAGGCCGTGCTGATCTAGATGCATGCTGGCCATTTCGCAGTGAAGCGCATATTTACCAAAATCAATCTACTCTTCTTCTGACGGGGAATTGTCAAGGAGGTGGACAGCTGGGCAAGTGAAATAACCTTTTGTTTATCAATCACATTCTTTTCTATCTTCGTCCAGTGTATGTATTACGAGTCTCGTCCCGGGCATTTATTCCAGGTACTCCTCGCTCTTTTGTTTGGGTTTCAACCCTGTGTTTTGTATCCGTGTTTGTTTCGGTCTTTGTCCCCGTGCCTTTACATGGCACGCTGTAATTTGGGTCAATAAAACCCCTATTACCCATTACTACACCTGTCTCCCGATACTTATACCAAACGTGACAAAAGTTTATGTATTGAAATCTTAAGTGTTGTCAGATTGGTTTTCACAGCTGTTTTACAAGGTGTTCATTATTGTACCTTCTAAGGTGTCCTTTGAGGTTCCACATTGTTCATTGTTGTATCCCATGTGACCTACAACAGATACATATTCAACCACAAGGGTTTACTAATGAGCCATGCAAAAATATATATATATTTATAATAGAGGACTACTGAAATGATATTATTTCAGTGTAAATGAAAATAGAAACATGACAGCCAGACAAGCCGGTGTCTGAATCAAATAAATTTCCATATGAATGGAGTGTAAATTAGCAGACGTTGTGATCTGTACGGTAAGTAACTTTAATGTGTCAAGCAGATGACATGTTTTCTTTGCTGTTTCTGAAACAAAGCAAGACATGGATTTCATGTTGTTGTCATGTTCACAAGGCACACAAAAGTAGTTTAAAGTAATGTTTTTTTTTTATTAGCAAAACAAAACGTGTTTAATGAACAGCCAAAATGTCACGGATATCAGCTTTGTTTGCATAGTGGGGGTGAAAAGAATGCAATTAGGCTGTAAAAATTACCTCCAAAATGTTAATCACACCTTTGATATAGCAACGGACGTTAACAGTTTATCGAATCCTATTGGTGATGGAGGGGGGAACACTTTTTGGCTGTGGGACATTATGTGGCATGGCAGGGACCATTTCCTTCAATAAAAGAAGTCACTCCCCCTTCCTGCGGGGCCCCATATCCTTCCATAACTGGAGGCCCCCCTCTCTTTCTGCAGGGCCCCATATCCTTCCGTAACTGTAGCCCCCCCCCCCTCTGCGGGGCCCCAGTTCCTTCCATAACTGGAGGCCCTCCGCCCTCTCTCTGCAAGGCCCCATATCCTTCCATAACAGGACCACTCCTCTGCGAGGCCCCATATCCTTCCATAACAGGACCACTCCTCTGCGAGGCCCCATATCCTTCCATAACAGGACCACTCCTCTGCGAGGCCGCATATCCTTCCATAGCTGGAGGGAGCTCCAGAAGAGGAAAGTATAATGATCGAATGATAGCCACAGCAGAGAGCACTGATACTCTGGCCCCGCTCATTGCTCTGGTCCCTCTCATCACTCTGGCCCATCTCATCACTTTGGTCCCTCTCATCACTCTGGCCCCTCTCATCTCTCTGGTCCCGCTCATCACTCTGGCCCATCTCCTCACTCTGGTCCCTCTCATCACACTGGCCCCTCTCATCACTCTGGTTCCTCTCATCACTTTGGTCCCTCTCATCACTCTGGTCCCTCTCATCACACTGGCCCCTCTCATCACTCTGGTCCCTCTCATCACTCTGGCCCCTCTCATCACTTTGGTTCTTCTCATCACTCTGGTCCCTCTCATTAATCTGGTCCCTCTCATCACTCTGGCCCGTCTCACACGCTGGCCCCTCTCATCGCTCTGGCCCCTCTCATCGCTCTGGTCCCTCTCATCGCTCTGGTCCCTCTCATCACTCTGGCCCCTCTCATCGCTCTGGCCCCTCTCATCGCTCTGGCCCCTCTCATCGCTCTGGCCCCTCTCATCGCTCTGGTCCCTCTCATCGCTCTGGTCCCTCTCATCACTCTGGTCCCTCTCATCACTCTGGCCCCTCTCATCACTCTGGCCCCTCTCATCACTCTGGCCCCTCTCATCACTCTGGTCCCTCTCATCACTCTGGCCTATCTCATCACTCTGGCCCCTCTCATCCCTCTGGCCCCTCTCATCACTCTGGCCCATCTCATCACTCTGGCCCCTCTCATCACTCTGGCCCCTCTCATCACTCTGGTCCCTCTCATCGCTCTGGCCTCTCTCATCACTCTTGTCCCTCACATCACCCTGGCCCCTCCCATCACTCTGGCCTGTGTTATCCTGGAGGGCTACAGGCTGTACAGCCAGGATCTAGGAGACAGCCAGAAGATGATTTCTGACAGAACAGTGAAAGAGGAGGAGAATGAAAGTTTGTGGACCTGCAGTGAAAGAGCACATTTAATTAGGAAAGCTGTCAAACACTACAAAGATCTGAGAGATGTATAAGAGGACAAGCTGAGAGAGGATCAATGTAAAAATGATGGATCTTTCATTAAAATAACTGACTCTGAGGAGGGACAACAGCACACTCCTGTGGTAGATAACTGACTCTGAGGAGGGACAACAGCAGTCTCCTGTGGTAGAAAACGGACTCTGAGGTGGGACAACAGCAGTCTCCTGTGGTAGATAACGGACTCTACTGAGGGACAACATCACACTCCTGTGGTAGATAACTGACTCTGAGGAGGGACAACAGCACACTCCTGTGGTCAATAGAGATCTGTTTCTTGGTGGTTTCTAATTGGACATCATGTGTTTCTTGGTGGTTTCTAATTGGACAACATGTGTTTCTTGGTGGTTTCTAATTGGACATCATGTGTTTCTTGGTGGTTTCTAATTGGACATCATGTGTTTCTTGGTGGTTTCTAATTGGACATCATGTGTTTTTTGATGGTTTCTATTTGGACATCATGTGTTTCTTGGTGTTTCTCTCTGGTCTCAGAAGGATGATGTAACACTTTGGAGCAAACAGACAGAACAGCAGCCCAAAGCTGGAGGCCAGGATGGCAAAGATCTCTACAGCTACTGTGTACTTCCCAGGAGAGCTGACGTAGGCAGGGATGAAGGAGATCCACACGGCACAGAAGATCAGCATGCTGAACGTGATGAACTTGGCCTCGTTGAAGTTGTCTGGGAGTTTCCTGGCCAGGAAGGCTAAGAGGAGACAGAGGGAGGCCAGCAGGCCGATGTAGCCCAGCACCAGAGAGAATCCGACCACAGAGCCCACCTCACACTCCAGGACGACCCTCGGCCCACGACCCTCTCTTCCTCCCCTCTCAGCCGGTTGGGGTGGAGCTAAGGCCAGCCACAATACACAGATCAGCACCTGTGTAAGGAAATGGAGGTGGAAGGAAAACGCAAGCACAGTTATCACAACAACAAATGATATGTTCAGTAACCACGTTGTCATCCACAGTTTTTATGTGAGTAAAATTATACCGCGTATAAAAAAATACGACAGCTGTGATGGAAACAGGAAGTTTCAGTACAATGTTATAAATCCCGACAGATAATTTGTTAATTCGACATGGTTGGATATTTTTGTGTTGAGAAATGAATGTTGGAGGAAACACCTTGATGCGCTAAAACGGATCTATTAACCGTCATTATCAAAGTAAATTTGGAGTCAATCAGTGAGTTTGTTCCTCCATGCAGTTTATTAGGCTATAGATGAAATAAGTTATGATGAAGTTCACAGGGTGCTGAAAGTGCACGGTATGAGCTTGACGTTCCTTTCCAATAAATGTTGAAGGTCTTATTCTGGTGACATGATGATCGATGCTTGACTGCCGTTTAACAAATAAAAATATGATTTTCCATAATAATCTCGCCATGTAGACCACCCTACCCACACATCCTACCAGCACTGTATCTGGGAGCTGTTGGCTAGGGCTCACGTACCAAGACCAGAGTGGGCACATTGCTATTTAACTCAACAGTTTGGGAAAAAACTCTCAGTAGGAGTTGAAAATGCATGGAAATACTTTGAACATTCAACTTTTATTCGGTACATGAAATTTAAACAAAAAAGTACATGTTCTGTGCATTACGTCATCTCCCACTAATTTTTATCCTCGACAAGTCTGTTTGGTGGAAACGCCACTGGTGGGAAATGGGGCATATTTTCTTTTTGCAGATCTTTGACTATTCGCATGAAGATCTGTCGCCAATTGGATGGAAACCTAGTTTCATTAAGGTGATATGTGGTTGTCTCACCTAGATATGGATGGAAACCTAGTTTATTAAGGTGATATGTGGTTGTCTCACCTAGATATGGATGGAAACCTAGTTTATTAAGGTGATATGTGGTTGTCTCACCTAGATATCTGTAAGCTCTGGATAAGAGCGTCTGCTACTGTAAATAACTAACATGAAGATCTGTCCATTGGATGGAAACCTAGCAACTGAAGGAAATAATTAAAGATCCAATGAAGCCGTTTAAAAATAAAAAATATAAAATACTTTCTGGGTAACAATTAGGTGTGATTGTTTTCAATTAAAAGGTAAAAAAAATATTCAAAAAAATGGCTTCTTAGCAAAGAGCAATTTATCATACAAGAATGTAGCTAGGACTGTCTGGGAGTGGTCTGAGTGGGGAGAGGAAAACTGAAAATGAGCTGTTGTTGGCATAGAGATTTGGAACTCTCTATCTTTATGGTCTTGCAAAGTTGACGTCCTCGCCCCGAGTGGAAATCTAAAGGAATCCCCATTAAAATCCATCTGTTTAAGCTAGATGTTTTATTTCACAGGCTGCATCACAATCCACAGCATCCGCCCAATGGTGGCCGTCCACATCTGCAGTGGAAGGTGGCCGAGCTACAGTGGTGATTGCCAGATCGTGAGACACCCTGATAATGAAGAAAATGTCTGTAGCATCAAAGGACTCGTCTGAGCGTGGGGGACTCGTTTAGTTCACAGGACTCATTTAGTTCACAAATCCAAACTCACGAGGCGCGGGCAAGTCCAGGTGAAGGTTCAGAAGAAAAGTTCAAAAAGTTATATTACAGTTCACAGAAACATGTCAAACGACGTAGAGAATCAATCTTCAGGATGTTTTTAACACAAATCTTCAATAATGTTCCAACCTGAGAATTCCTTTATCTTCAGAAATGCAATGGAATGCAGGTCGTTCTCACAGGCGCACGATCAGCTCACGGCCTTCTGCCAGACCTCTGGTTGAAACAGCTCTCATTCTCTCCCCCTTCATAGTAGAAGCCTGGAACAACGTTCTAAAGATGGTTGACATCTAGTGGAAGCCTTAGGAAGTGCAATATGCCCCCATAGACACTGTATATTCGATAGGCAATGAGTTGAAAAACTACAAACCTCAGATTTCCCACTTCCTGGTTGGATTTTTCTCAGGTTTTCACCTGCCATATGAGTTCTGTTATACTCACAGATATCATTCAAAGTTTTAGAAACTTCAGAGTGTTTTCCATCCAAATCTACTAATACAATGCATATTTTAACTTCTGGGCCTGAGTAGCAGGCAGTTTACTCTGGGCACGCTTTTCATCCGAACGTGAAAATGCTGCCTCCTATCCCAAACAGGTTAAAAACAGAAGCCGGAGTGCAACATTCTAGTAGCCTGGCTAGGACTGTAGAATGGGTCTGTACACTTTCCCTCCGCTGCGCGCTGTAAACCTGACAAACGAAAGCATTGCAATTGAAGTTGAGTTCGCTGATGTGAGCGAATCTAGTTTCATAAAGTAGATGACTCACTTGTGTGTCCTATTCGGTCCACGGGCCTTGTGTTTGACACGTACGCTAGTCTATTAGCCACGTTATGACTGACTTGTGGTCATTGCCCTTGCTAGTTTGATTGTATTGACATTCCCAGCCTTAGTTACAGTTTTGTAAAAAATATGTTTTGTAAAAAATATTGAGTCATTGAAACTGAAACTGTGCATCCCGAATGGAGGCAGTAAACAATGTACCAGGCCAGCTGTGATTTACAGCCTGATAGCAATATTTGTTAAACCACCAAGAAATGTATTGTTGAATTAAATTAATCATGCACTGAACTGCATCCGTCTATTCTGCCCACTATGCCTTACATTATGTAATGGATTTTTTTTGTCAAAAAGAACCTAAGATGGTTTTGAAGCATAAACTGGGAATTTGACATTTGTGACTGATATGATTGTCTGTGTGTTTCATATCTGCGAAGTAGTTAAAACACAGTCAGTTCCTCTGGCACCGAAGACGTGGATGTCGAGTAAGGCAGCCCCCCGCACCTCTCTGATTCAGAGGGGGTTGGGTTAAATGCGGAAGACACATTTCAGCTGAAGGCATTCCGTTGTACAACTGACTAGGTATCCCCCTTTCCCGTTCCCTTTCAAGGATGAACTAATGTACCATCTGGTGATGTCACCAGTCAGGCCAAAACTCCATCCTGCCAAAACAGACTGGAATTTCAGACTTCTTTTCAAACATCACTTACACTCAGTGGTGTAAAGTACTTAAGTTAAAATACTTTAAAGTACTACTCAAGTCGTTTTTTGGAGTGTACTTTACTATTTATATTTAATTCACTATATTGCTAAAGAAAATAATGTACTTTTTACTCCATACATTTTCCCTGACACCCAAAATTACTCATTACATTTTGACAGGAAAATGGTCAAATTGACACAAACATCAAGAGAACATCCCTGGTCAATCCCTACTGCCTCTGATCTAGTGGACTCACTAAACAGAGAACATCCCTGGTCATCCGTACTGCCTCTGATCTAGTGGACTCACTAAACAGAGAACATCCCTGGTCATCCCTACTGCCTCTGATCTAGTGGACTCACTAAACAGAGAACATCCCTGGTCATCCGTACTGCCTCTGATCTAGTGGACTCACTAAACAGAGAACATCCCTGGTCATCCCTACTGCCTCTGATCTAGTGGATTCACTAAACAAAGAACATCCCTGGTCCTCCCTACTGCCTCTGATCTGGAGGACTCACTAAACAGAGAACATCCCTGGTCATCCCTACTGCCTCTGATCTAGAGGACTCACTAAACAGAGAACATCACTGGTCATCCCTACTGCCTCTGATCTGGTGGACTCATTAAACAGAGAACATCCCTGGTCATCCCTACTGCCTCTGATCTACTGGACTCACTAAACACAAATGCTTCGTTTGTAAATTATGTCTGAGTGTTGGAGTGTGCCGCTGGCAAACCGTCAATAAAAAATGTTTTAAAAATTGTGCCATTGGTTTACTTAATATAAGGACACTTTTACTTTAACTTTTGAAACTTAAGTACATTTGATCAATTCCAGTTACTTTTGTTAATTAAGTATATTTAAAACCAAATACTTTTAGACTTTCACTCAGGTAGTATTTTACTGGGCGACTTTTGCTTTTACTTGAGTTGTTTTCTATTAAAGAATCTTCACTTTTACTCAAGTATGACGAGTGAGTACTTTTTCCACCATTTCCTATACAAAAAGGGCATTATCATCATCACACAATTTCACAGTATTATTCCAAACTCATAGTGTGGAAATATATATAAAACACAGGAATATCAAGATTTTGACTGCACTGGGCATTTCAATTCCCATAGAATACAGTAAAAACTAGATGTTCACCTGGATGAGTGTGCAGAGTGAGATACCCATCCTCTGCTGGGTGGGGCTGAAGTATCTCATCAGGTTCTCTCCAGGCAGAGTGGCCCTGAAGGCCACCAGCACCACCACAGTCCTGCTGAGCAGACAGGAGATGCAGAACACAAAGCTTATACCAAACAGGGTGTGTCTCAGCATGCACGTCCACGGGTTCGGCTGACCAATGAAAACCAGAGCACACAGGAAGCAGAGCTTGAGTGACAGCAGGAGCAGGAAGCTAAGCTCAGAGTTGTTGGCTTTCACCTGGAATGAGACAGAGAAAGATAATTTAGACAATGACATGTCCAAAATCCCAACCTTACACAATCTCATCTCTGTCCAGTACCTCTATAAATGATCATATGATTCAACTCACCAGGGCCGTGTGACGATGGTAGAGGAAGGTGGCCAGGGCACCGGCTGTGAGTGTTGCCCCAGAAACTGAGATGACAGACAGGATGACGCCCATGGTGTCGCTGTAGGAGAGGAAGTCCACCAGCTGGGGGATGCAGGCTGTACGATCAGGGTTGGACCAGAACCGCTCTGGACACCTAATACACTCAATTGACCCTGATAGAGAAGGAAGAAGAATGAGGAGTCCAAATCAGGACCAATCAGGATTGAGGAAAAATATGAATTGGAATCAGAACAGTTGATAGACTACCTGTTGTGTTGCTGATCTCTCCCTCAGCACAGGACAGACAGTCAAAGCAGCACACAGGCTTCCCCTTCTGTACCGCATGCCTGGTACCAGGGGGACAGTCAGCACTGCATACAGACACAGGGACCTACCAGAGGGGGGAGAGGACAAATGTATCATCATCATCATGATCATTTTCATCATTGCAATTGTCGTCATCAACATAATCATTTCTTTTGACATCATCATTACACACACACACACACACACACACACACACACACACACACACACACACACACACACACACACACACACACACACACACACACACACACACACACACACACACACACACACACACACACACACACACCAAACTAAACAGTTCTAACCTCATCTCCGCTGCCCCCACCCCACACCACTTTATCCATGTCGATGTCAATCTGGCCGCCCGATCCCTCAGAGGACAGAAAATGTCCGGCCTGGACAAACTCTGCCGTCCCCTCGGGGGTCACATGCCAGTTGATGATGTCATAAGAGGCAGGCGGATCACCATTCATGTCGAAGTGGAAAGATTCCCCCACAGGAGTACTGAAGTTCACTCCCCTCAGGTAATGAACAATCTCAAATAGAAAAGGGCATTGGAACAGGATTAAGAGTTAGAACCAGGCTTTTGTTCTTTAGAACTCAAACCTTACAAAGTGTTTTCACTGTATCTTGACAGGAAACATTAGTGTTCTTAACTTGAAAACAGATCAACATGTTATTCTCACCTGGCTGGGCTGAAGCTTCCTGATATCAGGGCACTGTCCACCGTTAAAGACTCCATCCCCTGGTCGACAGGCCATCATATCCTGTATGGCGTAGGCGATGGCGTACACAGCCTTGTACACATTGTAGCTGGCTCTCAGCTGAGACACGTCAGCATACTGGCTCTCCCCCTCACCTAGGATTGACACTTTATTTTACTGAGATAACATTGGGAATTTGGACAAAAAGACTGAGATTTAGGTGTAAACTCTCCCTCACCTATGACCTCTGACCCAGTACACTGTCGCCTGGACGACTGGGTCATGCTGAGTTCAACCCCCAGAGAACACCCAAACATCTCTTCCCACATTGACTTCAGGAAGGGGTCAGACTTCTGATAGTTCCCATCTGGATGGAGACGTGTTAGGAAAGTCCCCAAGCCGGGAATGTCAGCTTTCTTCAGGGCAAATCCAATGGTCCCGGCAAGAGAGGGCAGGTTTTCAGGGGAGGAGAGAGTAGAGTCAGTGACCCAGGCCTCTGAGGCAATCCACTGCTTATCTGTAATGTTCTGACGGACAACCTCTTCCATCAGAGCCTGGAGAATGAAATTGTTAAAAAGATCAAGATAGTCAAGATGAAATGCAAGATTATCAATTAGGAAATGATTGTGTCCATAAAGGGCATCAAGACACGGTAAGACACAAGGACACTGCTACAGCTGTGTTACAAATCATTAACAATACTCTGACTGGTAACTGCTCACATGTGCATCCTTTGTGATAGCAAATGTCACCACCACTCTTGCAGTCGATCCTCTGATGGTGTCCACGATGTACCTGATACGTCTCTGAGATCCTACCTACGGTGATGACCATCAGTGAGATTAGATTAGAAGAGAGGGGAAGTCCGAGTAAAACAGAGAGTGTACATTGTCAGATCATCAGGGTGAGGTCGTACCTTGGGGATGACCTCAGAGTAGGCGACACACACCCCAGATCCCTGGAGCTCGTGGAGAAGCAGCTGAACCCCAAACTTGCCATAGTCATCATCCCCTGACACCAGCCCCACCCACACCCAGCCCAGCTGACGCAGCAGCCTGGCCATGCCCCGAGCTTGGAAGGCATCGCTGGGTACCGTACGGAAGAATGAGGGGTACCTCCAGTTGTCACTCAAACACGCGCAGGAGGCAAAGTAACTCACCTGGGAGAGAAGAGAGTGAGAGACAGAGAGAGTCAGAGAGAATTAGAATTTAAAAAAGAGACAGAGATGGTAAATAAATGTTAGAGAGATTAATCTAGATTAATATTCAAATGTATTGTGTAAGAGAGTCATCATCTCATCCTAACCCAGTCTGTTATTCAACCCCTGCCTCACCATGGGTAAATCAAACGGCCCAAGGGTCTGTGCCACCACGATGGAAGCTGAGGAGCGGGCATCCCCGATGATGATGGGAACCTCAGGGGTTGTGCCACATTCTGTGCCCACCACAGAGGCCTCCTGGCCAGTCACCATGGCTAGGGCTGCCCCCAGGGTGGTGCCCTCTGACAGGCATGTGTCAGAAGCCAGGAACCCCAGGGTGAGGTTAGGCAGGAGGGCTGGGTCACGGTTAATCTCCTCCACAGCAAAGATCATAGTCTGGAGCCAACGGTAAGCACGCTGGTAGAAACTGACAGAAGAAAGGAAGAAACGGAGAGATAAGAGTTAAACTGAATACACATTACCTTCAAGTTAAAACACAATGACAAAAATATGTTATCACACAAGCTGCATACATTGTACAGGTAGAATTTTCCTTAATGCTCCTGAACTCCTGCTCTGGCGAAGGGGCTTCCACATGGATGGGGAACAGGCCCCCAATGACCACATCTCCTGCCCGATAAACACTGCCTGAGACTGGCTTAGCTATTAGCCGACAAGCCCCCTCTCCACCTCCATCCAGACCCCAGACACACCCAGGGACATGGAGACAGTAGAGCAGCCACAGCCAGCCACACAGGCACATCACCTGGAGAGAGACAAGTCTGAAGACTGGGTGAGTTCCGTCACCTGTTGGAGAGAGACCAAACCAAGACATTGCAGACAGAACACTCTGTAGACATAAAGACATGAACAAAAGTGATATCAATGAAGATAATCACCATTCAACACAGACACCTGTTGTTTCAGAGTAACCAGACATGTGAAACAACAGTGATAGACACACAACACCTTGTTCTACCTCTGCCCTACCTGGCAACAGTAAACTTTATCCTGGTGAGACAGACAGATAGACAGACAAACAGACAGACAGAAAGAGAGAGAGAGAAAGGATGAGTGTCTGTCAGTCTGGTATCTCCTGCAGAGTGTGTGAGAGTTAAAGAGGGAGAGGAAGAGGAGAGAAGGGGAGCTGCTGATATAGGGAGAAATGAGCCCCCGGCTAAAAAACAAGCACACGGCCACCAGGGGGTGCTTGTAGGGAGGACGGGGCAGGAGGGGGTTAATTGGGACTTGTTATTGGAGGATAACTTGGGGAGCAGGTAATTGGGGGTAATTGGAGAAAGCCTGTGAGGGTGATGTTATTGAAGATAATGTGTAGTACAGGATCTGTTCTTCAACAACATCTGATGGATCCATTCAGATAGATATTACATCATACTGTACTATCAATTATTTTATTAATTGTGTCTAAATTGATTGGCGAGATGGGTAGAGAGTGAGAGAGAGAGAGACAGAGAAAGAGAGAGAGAGAGAGAGAGGATAGAGATGAATAGAGAGGAAGAAAGAGAGAGAGAGAGAGAGAGAGAGAGAGAGAGAAAGAAAGAAAGAAAGAAAGAAAGAAAGACAGACAGAGACAGAGAGAGAGACAGAGACGGAGAGAGAGACAGGGAGGGAGGGGGGGAGGGAGGGAGAGAGAGACAGGAGGAAGAGAGAGAGAGAGAGAGAGAGAGAGAGAGAGAGAGAGAGAGACAGAGAGAAAGAAAGAAAGACAGACAGAGAGAGAGACAGAGGGAGGGAGTGACGGAGGGAGGGAAGGAGGGAGGGAGGAGAGAGAGAGAGAGAGATTCTTCCTCTAAACTTTGTGTTCTCTGAGCTGTACCATTGACAGCAGGTTTTTGTGGGATATAATTGCATGTAATTAAAGTTAAAGAGTGGCTGTGACAATGAAGTTAATCACTTTAATTGTGCTGACGACGTCTGTATTAGTGTGTGTGTACTGAATGTGTATGTGTGTTTGTGTGTTTGTTTGTGTGTGTGTCCTGGTGCCAAAGAGCCAGGGCCCCTCAGTCCAGGGGCGCCAGGGCCCCTCAGTCCAGAGGCGCCAGAGCTCCTCTGTCCAGCGCTGCCAGAGCCTTCCTCCTCTCCAGTGCTGCCGGAGTCTCCAGTCTGCCCAGCGCCGCCTGAGCTGCCCGTCTGCCCACACCGTCTGAGCTGCCTGTCTGCCCAGCGCCGCCTGAGCCGCCCGTCTGCCCAGTGCCATCTGAGCCGCCCGTCTGCCCAGCGCCATCTGAGCCGCCCGTCTGCCCAGTGCCATCTGAGCCGCCCGTCTTCCCAGCGACATCTGAGCCGCCCGCCAGTCAGGAGCAGCCAGAGCCGTCCGCCAGCCAGGAGCTGCCAGAGCCGTCAGCCAGCCAGGAGCTGCCAGAGCTGTTAGCCAGCCAGGAGCTGCCAGATCCGTCAGCCAGCCAGGAGTTGCCAGAGCCGTCAGCCAGCCAGGCGCTGCCAGAGCCATCAACCAGCCTGAGCTGCCTCTCAGTCCTGAGCTACCACTGAGTACAGAGTTACCCCTCAGTCCTGAGCTACCCCTCAGTCCTGAGCTACCACTCAGTCCTGAGCTACCACTCAGTCCTGAGCTACCCATCAGTCCTGAGCTACCCTTCAGTCCTTAGCTACCCCTTAAGTCCAGAGGTGTCCCTCAGTCCGGTGAGCCTGTTGTTTAGGGTTCCCAGGTCAGGGTCGGCGGCAAGGGTCGCCGTTCCTAGGAGACCACAGAGGCGGACTAAGACTATGGTGGAGTGGGGTCCACGTCCAGCACCAGAGCCGCCACAGCGGACAGATGCCCACCCAGACCCTCCCCTATAGGTTCAGGTTTTGCGTCCGGAGTCCGCACCTTGGGAGGGGGGGTACTGTCACGTTCTGACCCTAGTATTTGTGTTATTTGTTTGTTTGAATTGGTCAGGACATGAGTTGGGTATTCTATGTTTTGAGTTTCTAGGTTGGTTTTCTGTGTTCGGCCTAGTATGGTTCTCATTCAGAGGCAGGTGTCGTTAGTTGTCTCTGATTGAGAATCATACTTAGGTAGCCTGGGTTTCACTGTTGTTTTGTGAGTGATTGTTTCCGTGTCTGTGTTTTACACCACACGGTACTGTTTTCGCTTTCGGTTATTCACGTTACGTTTATTGTTTTTGTATGGATTGTTCAGTTTATGTGTTTAAATAAACAACCATGAACACTTACCACGCCGCATATTGGTCCTCTGATCCTTCAGACAAAGAGGAGGAAAACCATTACAACTGTATTATTGACTGTATGTTTTGTTTATTCCATGTGTAACTCTGTGTTGTTGTATGTGTCGAATTGCTATGCTTTATCTTGGCCAGGTCGCAGTTGCAAATGAGAACTTGTTAAATAAAGGTGAAATATAATAATAATACAAATACAACAATATTAAGTATGTTCTACATTCTCAGTGCTATCTATTAAGCATGTTCTTAATTATCATGCTACATGTTAAGCATGTTCTAAAATCTCAGTGCTATCTATTAAGTATGTTCTAAATTCTCATGCTATCAATTAAGAACAGATAAGAACAATTAAGCACCAGGAGCAGATATAGCCTTTGGTTCACTCCAGACCTGACTGCCCTTGACCAGCACAAAAAAGTCCTGTGGCTTACTGCATTAGCATTGAATAGAAAGAAAGAATGACAGACAGAGACAGAGAGAGAGACAGAGGGAGGGAGGGAGGAGAGAGAGAGAGAGAGAGACAGAGAGAGAGAGAGAGAGAGAGAGAGAGAGAGAGAGAGAGAGAGAGAGAGAGAGAGAGATAGAATTCCCTTTCTAGTGGACCAAACTAATGCACAGTACACTGTGGCCTGAGCCAGTTATTACTTTGTTTTCTATTCTTTTTAAAAACGTTTTTTAAATGACGTTACGTGATATGCAACTTTTCAGGGAAGTTAGGAACCAATATACACAGGCAGTTAGGAAAGCAAAGGCTAGCTTTTTCAAACAGAAATTTGCATCCTGTAGCACAAACTCCAAAAAGTTCTGGTACAACGTAAAGTCCATGAAGAATAAGAGCACCTCCTGCCAGTTGCCCACTGCACTGAGGCTAGGAAACACTGTCATCACCGATAAATCCACGATAATTAAGCATTTCAATAAGTTTTCCACCTGGCTACCCCTACCCCGGTCAACAGCTCTGCACCTCCCCCACAACAACTTGCCCAAGCCTCCCCCATTTCTCCTTCACCCAAATCCAGATAACTGATGTTCTGAAGAGCAGCAAAATCTAGACCCCTACAAATCAGCAGGGCTCGACAATCTGGACCCTCTGCAAACCCTATTACTAACCCGTTCAACCTATCTTTCATATCATCTGAAATCCCCAAAGATTGGAAAGCTGCCGCGGTCATCCCCCTCTTCAAAGGGGGAGACACTCTAGACACAAACTGTTTCAGACCTATATCTATCCTACCCTGCCTTTCTAAGGTCTTCGAAAGCCAAGTTAACAAACAGATCACAGACCATTTCGAATCTCACCGTACCTTCTCCGCTATGAAATCTGGTTTCCGAGCTGGTCATGGGTGCACCTCAGACAGGCTCAAGGTCCTAAACGATATCATAACCGGCATCGATAAGAGACAATACTGTGCAGCCGCATTCATCAACCTGGCTAAGCCTTTTGACTCTGTGTGGTGTTGTATTTCTGCTTTACCAAATGAGGAGAGTTACAAACCACACACCAGTCAGAGTTATACTTAAACTACATCTTTAATGATAATAAACTTTGCAAAAGCCTTTTTGACTTTCAATGATGCGCTATATCTAATGAATCATTGAAAGTGACTACAGAAAAATACAAAGATTATTTTATAGCCAAGATACACCCCTCTCAACATGATGAACCACAGATCTTAGGAACTGTTCACAAATAAATACTTTTTCTTGAGAAAGGAGTATCCCTTAGCCAGATAACATTTGCTATAAATTATCGTTCAGTTTGGTCCCTCAGATGAGGTTCTAATCTCTTTCCTGGTACTTCATAGTACAAAACCACCAACTCATCCTATGGCATATATCAATTATCAACTCTAGATACTCCCATCTCAAGTAAACCCCCTCTTGACCCCACTCCTGAACAAGCTCACTGAGGGGAGCGAGCCTCTAGGTCATACACTGTCCCAGGATAAGTGTAAGATCCAGAGAGGACATACAATGTTTCCAGACACTGCCATACACCTCCCCCCAATTAGAAAAGGAGGGAGTGACTGGCGCACAGACATTGGAGACTTTGGTTCCCCATTAATCACGCCATCCCTTCACATGGTTTAGGAATAGGTAAAGACACATTCACATATGAAGACAACGTAACATTCCGTTCTCTTCCCTTTCTGAAATTCTGCGTAGCACCAGGGACATGTGAAAGACAAGCCTGACCTCTCCCCTCTCTGGGCCCCAAGTGACTGAGCCCAAGCTTAGGGAAAAGTGCAACTGCCAACACTGTAGTCCAAAATGATACATTCTAGTGACAAGTATCTCACATAAGCATATTAAGCAAATAAAACATCTTAATTATCTATGTTACCCAACTAAATCTGATTCATCCGCCACATCTGTCAATCACCACATTCTTATTGGCAGACTCAACAGCCTTGGTTTCTCAAATGACTGCCTTGCCTGGTTCACCAACTACTTCTCAGATGGAGTTCAGTGTGTCAAATTGGAATGGAGGGCATGCTGTCCGGACCTCTGGCAGTCTCTATGGGGGTGCCACAGGGTTCAATTATCGGGCCGACTCTTTTCTCTGTGTACATCAACGATATCCCTCTTGCTGCTGGTGATTCTCTGATCCACTTACACACAGACAACACCACTCTGTAAACTTCTGGCCAATCTTTGGACACTGTGTTAACCTCTCTGATCTCCCCATCCCGGATCCGGTATCAGGAATACAGACTCAAGCTCATAACCATAACGCAACGTTAACTATTCATGAAAATCGCAAATGAAATGAAATAAATATGCCATCTCTCAAGCTTAGCCTTTTGTAAACAACACTGTCATCTCAGATTTTCAAAATATGCTTCTCAACCATAGGAAAACAATAATTTGTGTAAAAGTAGCTAGCTAGCGTAGCATTTAGCGTTAGCATTAGCGTTAGCATCCAGCACGCAACAGTTCAACAAAAACATAAAAGCCTTCAAATAAAATAATTTACCTTTGAAGAACTTCTGATGTTTTCAATGAGGATACTCTCAGTTAGATAGCAGATGCTCAGTTTTTCCAAAAAGATTCTTTGTGTATTAGAAATAGCTCCGTTTTATACATCACATTTGGCTACCAAAAAAAAACGAAAATTCAGTCCTCAAAACGCGAACTTTTTTCCAAATTAACTCCATAATATCGACTGAAAACATGGCAAATGTTGTTTAGAATCAATCCTCAAGGTGTTTTTCACATATCTCTTCAATGATATATCGTTCGTGGAAGCATGGTTTCTCCCCTCAATCAAATGGAAAAGTACGAGCAGCTGGCAATTGCGCACCGAATTCCACGCAGGACACCAGGCGGACACTTGGAAAATGTAGTCTCTTATGGTCAATCTTCCAATGATATGCCTACAAATATGTCACAATGCTGCTAACACCTTGGGGGAACGACAGAAAGTGTAGGCTCATTCCTTGCGCAATCACAGCCATATAAGGAGACAATGGAAAACAGAGCTTCAGAAATTCTGCTCATTTCCTGGTTGACGCATCATCTTGGTTTCGCCTGTAGAATGAGTTCTGGGGCACTTACAGACAATATCTTTGCAGATTCTGAAACTTCAGAGTGTTTTCTTTCAAAAACTGTCAAGAATATGCATAGTCGAGCATCTTTTCGTGACAAAATTTCGCTCTTAAAACGGGAACGTTTTTTATCCAAAAATGAAATAGCGCCCCTAGAGATCAAAGAGGTTAACTTGTTGAGTGTAGGGGGCAGTATTTTCGTTTTTGGCTAAAAAACGTACCCATTTCAAACTGCCTATTTCTCAGGCCCAGAAACTAGAATATGCATATAATTGACAGATTAGGATAGAAAACACTCTAAAGTTTCCAAAACTGTCAAAATATTGTCTGTGAGAATAAAATAACTCATATTGCAGGTGAAAACCGGAAGGAAAATCCAACAAGGATGTGCTGTTTTTCCTGGAAGCTCTCTGTTCCATAGGTTGCCTTGCCTCCATTTAACCTCTTGAAGCTAGGGGTCACTATTTTTATATTTGGAAAAATAAAGTTCCCAAAGTAAACGGCCTATTTCTCAGGACCGGATGCTAGAATATGCATATAATTGACAGATTAGGATAGAAAACACAAACTGTCAAAATATTGTCTGGGAGTATAACAGAACTGATATTGCAGGCAAAACCCTGAGGAAAATCAAACCAGGAAGTGGCTTATATTTTGAAAACTCCATGTTCCATAGCCTGCCTTTGCTCCATTTAAAGGGATATCAACCAGATTCCTTTTCCTATTGCTTCCTCAAGGTGTCAACAGTCTTCAGACATAGTTTCAGGCTTTTATTTTGAAAAAAGAGCGAGAAAGATCACATCGTGTCAGTGGATAGCTGGGTGTTCGCAGAGTTTTGCTTGAGCAACAGAGTGGGGCAGCCATTGTCTCTCCCTCTCCTATTGAAAAAGCTACAGTCCCAGTTGATATATTATCGATTATATATTTTAAAAACAACCTGAGGATTGATTATAAAAAACGTTTGACATGTTTCTGTGAACATTACAGATACTATTTGGAATTTTCGTCTGCGATGTCTTGACCGCTCGAGCCTGTGGATTTCTGAACATAACGCGCCAAACAAATGGTTGGTATTTTGGATATAAAAATAATCTTTATGGAACAAAATGAACATTTATTGAGTAACTGGGAGTCTCGTGAGTGCAAACATCCGAAGATCATCAAAGGTAAGTGATTTAATTTATTGCTTTTCTGACTTTCGTGACCAATCTTCTTGGTTGCTAGCTGTTTGTAATATTTTGTCTACTGAGAGAGATGTTCTTACATAAACGCTTGTTATGCTTTCGCCGAAAAGCTGAATTGAAATCTGACACGCCAGATGGATTAACAACAAGCTAAGCTGTGTTTTGCTATATTGCACTTGTGATTTCATGAAAATTAAATATTTTCCCTCAGAAAATATTTGGCATGTTCCTCCCATCCTCAAAAGATTCTACAGCTGCACCATCGAGAGTATGGTTGCATCACTGCCTGGTATGGCAACTTGTTATGTTCTGACCTTTATTTCCTTTGTTTTGTCTTTATTTAGTATGGTCAGGGCGTGAGTTGGGTGGGCAGTCTATGTTCGTTTTTCTATGTTTGGTTTCTGTTTCGGCCTAGTATGGTTCTCAATCAGAGGCAGGTTGTCTCTGATTGAGAATCATACTTAGGTAGCCTGGGTTTCACTGTTGGTTTGTGGGTTTTTGTGTCCGTGTGAGTGTTTGCCGCCACACGGTACTGTTTCGGTTTCGTTCATGTTCACATTTATTGTTTTGTATTTTATAGAATTCAGTTTATTTATTAAAGTAATCATCATGAACACTTACAACACTGCATCTTGGTCCGATCCTTACTCCTCCTCAAACGAAGAGGAGGAAAACCCTTACACAACTGCTCGGCCTCCGACCGCAAGGCACTACAGAAGGTAGTGCGAACGGCCCAGTATATCACTGGGGCAAAGCTTCCTGCCATCCAGGAGCTCTATACCAGGCGGGGCCAGAGGAAGGCCCTAAAAATTGTCAAGGACTAAAGCCACCCTCTTCACAGACTGTTCTACCTCCAAGCCATAAGACTCCTGAACATCTAATCAAATGGCTACACAGACTATTTGCATTGCCCCCCGACCGATTCCCCATCTTTACACCGCTGCTACTCTCTGCTGTTGTCATCTGTGCATAGTCACATGACCTAAATGTACTACCTCAACAAACCGGTGCCCACGCATATTGACTCTGTACCGGTAACCCCTGTATATAGTCTCCACATTGACTCTGTACCGGTACCCCCTGTATATAGCCTCCACATTGACTCTGTACCGGTTCCCCCTGTATTTTGTCTCCACATTGACTGTGTACCGGTACCCCCTGTATATAGTCTCCACATTGCCTCTGTACTGACTGTATTTAGTCTCCACATTGACTCTGTACCGGTACTCCCTGTATTTAGTTTCCTCATTGACTCTGTACCGGTACCCCCTGTATTTAGTCTCCACATTGACTCTGTCCCAGTACCCCCTGTATATAGTCTCCACATTGACTCTGTCCCGGTACCCCCTGTATATAGTCTCCACATTGACTCTGTCCCGGTACCCCCTGTATATAGCCTCCACATTGACTCTGTACCGGTACCCCCTGTATATAGTCTCCACATTGACTCTGTAACGGTACTCCCTGTATTTAGTCTCCACATTGACTCTGTACCGGTACCCCCTGTATATAGCCTCCACATTGACTCTGTACCGGTACTCCCTGCATATAGCCTCCACATTGACTCTGTACAGGTATCCTCTGTATATAGCCTCCACATTGACTCTGTACCGGTACCCCCTGTATATAGCCTCCACATTGACTCTGTACCGTTACTCCCTGTATTTAGTCTCCACATTGACTCTGTACCGGTACCCCCTGTATATAGTCTCCACATTGACTCTGTACCGGTACTCCCATACATTAAGGGAACATTTCGGCATTTCGTGTATGATCAGTGAGAAAGTCCATATTGCAAATGTACGGTCCCTTACTAGACGTCCGAAATCGTTTGTAAAATTCGCGGTCGGCGTCGGGCCGTGCGGTAGGGCCAGACCTACCGGGAAGTCATCAAATGAACTTTGTCGGACATTCGGTTTCCGTTTTAAAAAATAAACAAGTTTTTGACCGTTTTTCCGCTGTCCCGGAATTTCCCACAAGAGGGCATACGGAATCATATGGCAATTTGGCAAAACATCACGAATCACGACGGGGCCTTATCTCGAAAACGGAAAATATTTCGAAGCCGAAACTCGGTGAGCGTAGGTTTGGCATAATGGGCAGTTGGCCCCGAACAAGATGGCGTCTAGGCCTCGACGGTTTTTGAGTTATGGCCGTTTTTCTGGGATTAAAGGTCCTAAATGGAAATAGAGAAATTATTTTTCCACTTCAGGTCAAAGTCAAGGAGCCTCCGGTGTCAATAAAAAAAAAAACAGCCATTTATCTATCGTCATTTAAGAGAAACGGAACAATGACATCTTGGTGATGGTCACAAATAGGCGTTTTTTTTTTTCAACGGTTACAGATCCAGTTGCAGGGTGTTCATACGAATCTTTTTAAAGTGTGCTGCGGAGCTCTGCGACATTTCTGTGATTTTCTATGATTTTCTGAAATAACACACACATACTAAACCCTCCGTAAATAACTCAGTTCTTAACGTAAAGACTTAAAACTCAGGATTCTGTAAAAGCATACCCCAATGAGGATATGTGGTTAATTATAGCTTCCTGTGCCAACCGGAAGTGCCTTAAATGGTGTCTCAGGGGCTGTTTCGAAGGGTTAAAAAAGTCAGATCTGTCCAAAACTTCATATATGTGATTAGGCAACCCCCATGAACTGTAAATCAGTCATTTTTCCCCCAAAAAATCAAAGGAAAAAAAAATCACACTAAAACACAACTTGAATGGAGGGACGTATTGGGGTGCGTAGAGACAGACAGTGGCTGCAATAGTTAGCTTTGTTGGAGCTAAAAAAGAACCGTCAGACCTAGAGTTCCGAAACTTTAGAAACCTGTTCTAGACCTCCGGTCGATGGTGCGTGGTGAGTTACGTGGCTCTAGACGGTTCTCGGACCGAGAAACAGCTTCGTACATTTGCAATACCTTCAATTCATTTTGACCATTACGAAAATGACGACGTTTAGAAAAGTCTCAGAGACGCAAGGCTAGGTGCATTGAAACCGGCTCGGCCCATAGAGACGGACCCCAACGTTTCTGTCCAATAGCTCGTTCAAGGACCCCGTAGGAAGGCATGGAAAATAGTGGATTTTCAGCACCAATTAGGGTTTTTCTCGGACGCCAAATGACCTATCGAGCCGAAACTCGGGATTCGGGGTCGCCTCACATAGGACTTCACATAATGTCCGAACTGGACCCGCAGCTAGAACGTAACTATGTGTTTTACCTTTTTATTATGTTTTAAACTAAAGGCGCTGTGAATTATGGGACTGCTCTGACATATGTGATAGTTGGCTTCTAAATGAGTAGGAAAAAGTGGGTTTGGTGTCATAATGACATCTAATTGACTGATGGACACTGACTTGCTAGTTGACTTTTGTGCATTTGCAATATGTTTAAACAGAGAGGGACCATCACCAAAATGGCATTCTGAAATCAACACAAAAAATGGCATCACCATAGTCTCCAGACTGTGCTAAGTTCAACGAGCTATCCGCCTTGACCGTAGCTCGCTCGGTGTAAGCGCAACGACCATTAGAAAAGTAGGCCCAAAATGAAGCCTGCCCCACAATGTCATTTGCTTTTGAGTGACAGTGAGAGAACCGTTTAGGTGAGAAGAAAAATTACACCACATGAATGTTCCTAAGGTCCTCCCGATCCGTGCAAGCCTAACCTTGACCGTGTGGCATTAACCCTTAACAGTAAAACAGTGTTTTTTGATCTCACAGAATGCAGTGTCATCTCTCCCCATAGGAATACATTGCCTGCACCCCTAATTTCAACCTGAAGTCTATATGGGTTATGAATGTCGTATGAACCTGTCTTCGGTACCAGTCCATCAGGCCACTATGAGGTCTACCTGTGTTGATTCTGAGCTTCCTGGACCAACCGGAAGTGGTTAAAATGCCCCTAAAAGTGTTTACCCATACCCTGCCTGCAGTTTGACATACATAGTGCATTCAACCCTGTGTAAATCAGTCAGTTCTTAACGTAAGGACTTAAAACTCAGGATTCTGTAACAGCATACCCCAATGAGGATATGTGGTGATTTATAGCTTCCTGTGCCAACCGGAAGTGCCATAACTGGTGTCTCAGGGGCTGTTTCGAGGGGTTAAAAAAGTCTGATCTTTCCAAAACTTCATATGTGTGATTAGGCAACCCCCATGAACTGTAAATCAGTCATTTTTCCCAAAAAAAATCAAAGGAAAAAAAAATCACACTAAAACACAAGTTGGATGGAGGGACGTATTGGGGTGCGTAGAGACAGACAGTGGCTGCAATAGTTAGCTTTGTTGGAGCTAAAAAAGAACCGTCGGACCTAGAGTTCCGAAACTTTAGAAACCTGTTCTAGACCTCCGGTCGATGGTGCGTGGTGAGTTACGTGGCTCTAGACGGTTCTCGGACCGAGAAACAGCTTCGTACATTTGCAATACCTTCAATTCATTTTGACCATCACAAAAATGACGACGTTTAGAAAAGTCTCAGAGACGCAAGGCTAGGTGCATTGAAACCGGCTCGGCCCATAGAGACGGACTCCGACGTGTCTGTCCGATAGCTCGTTCAAGGACCCCGTAGCAAGGCATGGAAAATAGTGGATTTTCAGCACCAATTAGGGTTTTTCTCGGACACCAAATGACCTATCGAGCCGAAACTCGGGATTCGGGGTCGCCTCACATAGGCCTTCACATAATGTCCGAACTGGACCCGCAGCTAGAACGTAACTATGTGTTTTACCTTTTTATTATGTTTTAAACCGAAGGCGCTGTGAATTATGGGACTGCTCTGACATATGTGATAGTTGGCTACTAAATGAGTAGGAAAAAGTGGGTTTGGTGTCAATTGATATCCATTTGGTGTCATAATGACATCTAATTGACTGATGGACACTGACTTGCTAGTTGACTTTTGTACATTTGCAATATGTTTAAACGGAGAGGGACCATCACCAAAATGGCATTCTGAAATCAACACAAAAAATGGCATCACCATAGTCTCCAGACTGTGCCGAGTTCAAGGAGACGCCCCGCTTGACCGTAGCTCGTTCTGAGTGCAGCAAACTTGAAAAAAAGAAGGCCCAAAATGAAGCCTGCACCACAATGTCATTTGATTTTGGGTGGCAGTGAGAGAACCGTTAGGGTGAGAAGCACAATTCCACCACATGAATGTTCCTAAGGTCCTCCCGATCTGAACAAGCCTAACCTTGACCGTGTGGCATTAACCCTTCACAGTAAAACAGGGTTTTTTGATCTCACAGATTACAGTGACATCTCTCCCCATAGGAATACATAGCCTGCACCACAAAATTCAACCTGAAGCCTATATGGGTTATGAATGCCGTATGAACCTGTCTTCGGTACCAGTCCATCAGGCCACTATGAGATCTACCTGTGTCGAATCTAAGCTTCCTGGAGCAACCGGAAGTGGTTAAAATGCCCCTAAAAGTGTTTACCCATACACTGCCTGCAGTTTGATAGACATAGTGCATTCAACCCTGTGTAGATCAGTCAATTCTTAACGTAAAGACTTAAAACTCGGGATTCTGTAAGTGGCTATGTAAATCAAGACATGTGTTTACTTATAGCTTCCTGTGCCAACCGGAAGTGCCTTTAATTGGGTCACACTCTCTGTTTCGAAGGGTTAAAAAAGTCACATCTCTCCAAAACTTCATATGTGTGACTAGGTAACCCTTCTGAACTGTAAATCAGTCATTAATCCCAACAGATGTCAAAGAAAAGCTCCCTCACACACACACAGGAAGGATGGAGTGATAAAGTGCGGTGCTTAAAGACACAGAGAGCAGGAAATGGCATTACCATAATCCCTAGGCCGTACCGAGTTCAGCGAGATATCCCGCTTGACCGTAGCTCGCTCGGTCTAGGCGCAGCGAGCATTAGAATAGTAGGCCCAAAATGAAGCCTGCACCACAATGTCATTTGCTTTTGGGTGACAGTGAGAGAACCGTTAGAGTGAGAAGAAAAATTGCACCACATGAATGTTCCTAAGGTCCTCCCGATCTGAACAAGCCTAACCTTGACCGTGTGGCATTAACCCTTAACAGTAAAACAGTGTTTTTTGATCTCACAGATTACAGTGTCATCTCTCCCCATAGGAATACATTGCCTGCACCCCTAATTTCAACCTGAAGTCTATATGGGTTATGAATGCCGTATGAACCTGTCTTCGGTACCAGTCCATCAGGCCACTATGAGGTCTACCTGTGTTGATTCTGAGCTTCCTGGACCAACCGGAAGTGGTTAAAATGCCCCTAAAAGTGTTTACCCATACCCTGCCTGCAGTTTGACAGACATAGTGCATTCAACCCTGTGTAAATCAGTCAGTTCTTAACGTAAGGACTTAAAACTCAGGATTCTGTAACAACATACCCCAATGAGGATATGTGTTGATTTATAGCTTCCTGTGCCAACCGGAAGTGCCATAATTGGTGTCTCAGGTGCTGTTTCGAAGGGTTAAAAAAGTCTGATCTCTCCAAAATTTCATATGTGTGATTAGGGAACCCCCATGAACTGTAAATCAGTCATTTTTCCCCCAAAAAATCAATGGAAAAAAAATTCACACTAAAACACAACTTGGATGGAGGGACGTATTGGGGTGCGTAGAGACAGACAGTGGCTGCAATAGTTAGCTTTGTTGGAGCTAAAAAAGAACCGTCAGACCTAGAGTTCCGAAACTTTACAATCCTGTTCTAGGCCTCATGTCGATAGTGTGTGGTGAGTTAGGTGGTTCTAGAAGGTTCTCGGACCGAGAAACAGCCTCGTACATTTGCAATACTTTCAATTCATTTTTGCATCACGAAAATGACGACATTTAGAAATGTCCCAGAGTCGCAAGACTAGGTGCATTGCGAACGTCTCGGCCCATATAGACAGACCCCAACGTTTCTGTCCGATAGCTCATTCAAGGACCCCGTAGCAAGTAATGGAAAATTGTGGATTTTCAGCACCAATTAGGGTTTTTCTCGGACACCAAATGACCTATCGAGCCGAAACTTGGGATTCGGGGTCGCCTCAGCTAGGCCAACACATAACATAAGAAATGGACCCGCAGCTAGAACGTAACTACGTGTTTTATGGTTTTTTTATGGTTTGAACCCAAGGCGTTGTGAATTTTGGGCCAGCTCTGAAGTATGTAATAGTTGGCTACTAAACGAGTTGGAAAAAGTGGGTTTGGTGTCAGTTTGTATCAGTTTGGTGTCAGAATGATATCTAATTGACTGATGGACTCTTGTCCACTTGACTCTTGTACATTTGCAATATGTTTAAACAGTGAGGTACCATCACCAAAAGCGACATTCTGAAATCTACCCTAACGAGCGATTGAGATGAACCAGAATCACTGCAAAGCCATCCCGAGTTCATCGGGCCAGTCAATTTCACATTCCTGCAGGATTTTTATAGCATGACAAATTCGTGATGGTACCTGCCCATTGAAACATATTGCAAATGCACAGTGACTTTGAAAAAGTAAGGAAACATAAACAAATGGACATAATGAAATCATCATTTTTTTTTTCCCGGTTACCAGTTGCACGCGCATTTGCAATATGATTCTATAGTGAAAAAACATATTGCAAATGCACAGTGACTTTGAAAAAGTAAGGAAACATAAACAAAAAAAATCTAAAAAATGTTTTGGGGGGTGACCAGATGCACGTGCATTTGCAATATGATTCTATAGTGAAAAAACATATTGCAAATGCACAGTGACTTTGAAAAAGTAAGGAAACATAAACATTTTATTTTTATTTTTAGGTGACCAGTTGCACGTGCATTTGCAATATGATTCTATAGTGAAAAAACATATTGCAAATGCACAGTGACTTTGAAAAAGTAAGGAAACATAAACAAAAAAAATCAAAAATTTTTTTGGGGGG
Organism: Oncorhynchus clarkii lewisi; assembly: GCF_045791955.1. Lineage (NCBI taxonomy): Eukaryota > Metazoa > Chordata > Actinopteri > Salmoniformes > Salmonidae > Oncorhynchus > Oncorhynchus clarkii. Next base: position 39,961,913 of record NC_092173.1, on the reverse strand, counting down.
GTGACCAGATGCACGTGCATTTGCAATATGATTCTATAGTGAAAAAACATATTGCAAATGCACAGTGACTTTGAAAAAGTAAGGAAACATAAACAAAAAAAATCAAATTTTTTTTGGGGGGGGTGACCAGATGCACGTGCATTTGCAATATGATTCTATAGTGAAAAAACATATTGCAAATGCACAGTGACTTTGAAAAAGTAAGAAACAAAAAAAAATACATCTAAAAAATTTTGAGCATGACAAATTCGTGATGGTACCTGCCCATTGAAACATATTGCAAATGCACAGTGACTTTGAAAAAGTAAGGAAACATAAACATTTTATTTTTATTTTTAGGTGACCAGTTGCACGTGCATTTGCAATATGATTCTATAGTGAAAAAACATATTGCAAATGCACAGTGACTTTGAAAAAGTAAGGAAACATAAAAAAAATCTAATTTTTTTGGGGGGGGATGACCAGTTGCATGTGCATTTGCAATATGATTCTATAGTGAAAAAACATATTGCAAATGCACAGTGACTTTGAAAAAGTAAGAAACAAAAAAAAATACATCTAAAATTTTTTGAGCATGACAAATTCGTGATGGTACCTGCCCATTGAAACATATTGCAAATGCACAGTGACTTTGAAAAAGTAAGGAAACATAAACATTTTATTTTTATTTTTAGGTGACCAGTTGCACGTGCATTTGCAATATGATTCTATAGTGAAAAAACATATTGCAAATGCACAGTGACTTTGAAAAAGTAAGGAAACATAAAAAAAATCTAATTTTTTTTGGGGGGGATGACCAGTTGCATGTGCATTTGCAATATGATTCTATAGTGAAAAAACATATTGCAAATGCACAGTGACTTTGAAAAAGTAAGAAACAAAAAAAAATACATCTAAAATTTTTTGAGCATGACAAATTCGTGACGGTACCTGCCCATTGAAACATATTGCAAATGCACAGTGACTTTGAAAAAGTAAGGAAACATAAACAAAAAAACATCAACACATTTTTTGGGTAACCAGTTGCATATTTTAGATCACAAGATGACAAAGGTATAGTTTGAGCAAAGTAAAGCTTGAATTTTGAGCATGACAAATTCGTGATGGTACCTGCCCATTAAAACATATTGCAAATGCACAGTGACTTTGAAAAAGTAAGAAACAAAAAAAAATACATCTAAAATTTTTTGAGCATGACAAATTCGTGACGGTACCTGCCCATTGAAACATATTGCAAATGCACAGTGACTTTGAAAAAGTAAGGAAACATAAACAAAAAAACATCAACACATTTTTTGGGTAACCAGTTGCATATTTTAGATCACAAGATGACAAAGGTATAGTTTGAGCAAAGTAAAGCTTGAATTTTGAGCATGACAAATTCGTGATGGTACCTGCCCATTAAAACATATTGCAAATGCACAGTGACTTTGAAAAAGTAAGAAACAAAAAAAAATACATCTAAAAAATTTTGAGCATGACAAATTCGTGATGGTACCTGCCCATTGAAACATATTGCAAATGCACAGTGACTTTGAAAAAGTAAGGAAACATAAACAAATGGACATAATGAAATCATCATTTTTTTTTTCCCGGTTACCAGTTGCACGCGCATTTGCAATATGATTCTATAGTGGACATGATTCAAATGGACATGATGAAATCAACACAACGAGTGATGGAAATGAACAACTATCACTGCCCGGCCGTCCCGAGTTCATCAGTTCAGTCAATTTTGGCCCCCCAAAAAATTGACTTTGGACTTTGACTTTTGACTTCCTATGAAATCATATTGCAAATGGACAAATCATATTCCTTATGCACAAGTAAAAAAAAAAATTATAATAATGATAATAAAGTATGACTAAAGTATGTTGATAAAGTTCTTATACATGTGTAATTGACACAAAAATTGAAAGAATTTTGAAAAACGGTCCAGAAAGCACTTTTTTAAGGATGTGTGAAGTTTTTTACCAAATTTTGACATTTTTGACTTTTGACTTTTGACTTCCTATGAAATCATATTCCAAATGGAGAAAACATATGCCTTATGCACAAGTAAAAAAAAATAAAAAATAGGATAATAAAGTATGACTAAAGTATGTTGATAAAGTTCTTATACATGTGTAATTGACATAAAAATTGAAAGAATTTTGAAAAACGGTCCAGAAAGCACTTTTTTAAGGATGTGTGAAGTTTTTTACCAAATTTTGACATTTTTGACTTTTGACTTTTGACTTCCTATGAAATCATATTGCAAATGTACAAAACATATGCCTTATGCGCATGTAATTAAAAAAAAAAAAAATATGATAAAAAAATTGGACAAAAGTATATTCATACAGCTCTTACACATGTGTAATTGACAAAAAAATCGAAAGAATTTCGAAAAAAGGCCCAGAAAGCACTTTTTTAAGGGGTGAAAAGTTTTTGAAAAAAATATCCTTTTTTCAAAAATTTTCTTTTGGATGTTGACTTGGGTTACATTTCCAATATGAAAAACCCCGGTGGAGCGCACTCGCCCCCTGTTGGATTTTTGAGGTGTTACAATTGGCAATTGCCATATGGCATTTGCCATATACTTTACACGAATCAACGCCGCTTTGGGTGGTATTGGACATCGTGTATATGGTTTGTCCAATGCCAATATCTTGCCATTCATTTTTGTACAATTCAGGGGGGTATTCCCTTACTGTATTTAGTCTCCACATTGACTCTGTACAGGTATCTTCTGTACATAGTCTCCACATTGACTCTGTCCCGGTACCCCCTGTATATAGTCTCCACATTGACTCTGTCCCGGTACCCCCTGTATATAGCCTCCACATTGACTCTGTACCGGTACCCCCTGTATATAGTCTCCACATTGACTCTGTACCGGTACTCCCTGTATTTAGTCTCCACATTGACTCAGTACCGGTACCCCCTGTATATAGCCTCCACATTGACTCTGTACCGGTACTCCCTGTATATAGCCTCCACATTGACTCTGTACAGGTATCCTCTGTATATAGCCTCCACATTGACTCTGTACCGGTACCCCCTGTATATAGCCTCCACATTGACTCTGTACCGTTACTCCCTGTATTTAGTCTCCACATTGACTATGTACCGGTACCCCCTGTATATAGTCTCCACATTGACTCTGTACCGGTACTCCCTGTATTTAGTCTCCACATTGACTCTGTACAGGTATCCTCTGTATATAGCCTCCACATTGACTCTGTACCGGTACCCCCTGTATATAGTCTCCACATTGACTCTGTACCGGTACTCCCTGTATTTAGTCTCCACATTGACTCTGTACAGGTATCTTCTGTACATAGTCTCCACATTGACTCTGTCCCGGTACCCCCTGTATATAGTCTCCACATTGACTCTGTCCCGGTACCCCCTGTATATAGCCTCCACATTGACTCTGTACCGGTACCCCCTGTATATAGTCTCCACATTGACTCTGTACCGGTACTCCCTGTATTTAGTCTCCACATTGACTCTGTACCGGTACCCCCTGTATATAGCCTCCACATTGACTCTGTACCGGTACTCCCTGTATATAGCCTCCACATTGACTCTGTACAGGTATCCTCTGTATATAGCCTCCACATTGACTCTGTACCGGTACCCCCTGTATATAGCCTCCACATTGACTCTGTACCGTTACTCCCTGTATTTAGTCTCCACATTGACTATGTACCGGTACCCCCTGTATATAGTCTCCACATTGACTCTGTACCGGTACTCCCTGTATTTAGTCTCCACATTGACTCTGTACAGGTATCCTCTGTATATAGCCTCCACATTGACTCTGTACCGGTACCCCCTGTATATAGCCTCCACATTGACTCTGTACCGTTACTCCCTGTATTTAGTCTCCACATTGACTATGTACCGGTACCCCCTGTATATAGTCTCCACATTGACTCTGTACCGGTACTCCCTGTATTTAGTCTCCACATTGACTCTGTACAGGTATCCTCTGTACATAGCCTCCACATTGACTCTGTACCGGTACCCCCTGTATATAGCCTCCACATTGACTCTGTACCGGTACCCCCTGTATATAGCCTCCACATTGACTCTGTACCGGTACCCCCTGTATATAGTCTCGCTACTGCTGTTTTACTGCTGCTCTTTAATTACTTGTTACTTTTATATCTTATTCTTGTCTGTATTTTTTTTGGTTGTGGCCTCGTAAGTAAGCATTTACTGTAAGGTTGTATTTGACGCATTGGACAATCAATTTTATTCGATTTTGTGATTTGATGAGGAACCAAAAAAGGACATTGGGAATATGTCTTACTCATTGATTACTGATTAGAGTAGTGATGTCACGACTAAGAAGCAGCTGGGTGTTCTGGTAAAACAACACAGCAATAAACCCTTTCAAATCATAAGCACATTTGGAGGAATAATAATCATTCCAGCTGCTGATTCACTGACCTTTGCCAATGCCTTGTTCAGGTTTCTTGATGACAATAAACTGCATCGGTCTAGCCACAGATGGCTGCAACACAGCTTTATTCTAAAAATGACTAAATAGTTATTTTCCCCATGTAAATCTACACACAAAACCCCACAATGACAAAGCAAAAAGAGGTTGTTAGAAATGAATGCAAATTTAAATATAAAAAAAACTGAACTGTCACATATACATCATTTTCAGACCCTTAACTCAGTACTTTGTTGAAGCACTTTTGGCAGTGATTACAGCCTTGAGTCTTCTTGGGTATAAAGAGGGAGTGATGGGGAGTGGAGAGGTTCCCACAGTGGGTAAGCAGACAGTGGAATGTGCCTGTTTTCATTTTGTTATACGATGAGGGACAGATACACTCATATACACACACACACACACACACACTGACTGTGTGACGAAGGAATCATGTGTAGGGGGTCTGTAGGTTCTGTCAGTCAGACTCAATACTAACTCTTCCAGCATGAGTAGACACTACGTAAACTTTATTGGTATTGTTCATATAGACGTGTTTATTTCTGACACATTATAAGAACACATTCTAATATTAACAAAGTGAAGTGAAGGAATAGCAGGAAATTAATGTTTCAAACAGAATGGACATTCCCCTGTTGATTATCGACGAGCCCTAAATCACGATATGAGCATGTGTAAGTTAATATTTGGACATCATGTGTTTCTTGGTGGTTTCTATTTGGACATCATGTGTTTCTTGGTGGTTTCTAATTGGACATTGTGTGTTTCTTGGTGGTTTCTATTTGGACATCATGTGTTTCTTGGTGTTTCTCTCTGGTCTCAGGAGGATGATGAAACATTTTGGAGCAAACAGACAGAACAGCAGCCCAAAGCTGGAGGCCAGGATGGCAAAGATCTCTACAGCTACTGTGTACTTCCCAGGAGAGCTGACGTAGGCAGGGATGAAGGAGATCCACACGGCACAGAAGATCAACATGCTGAAGGTGATGAACTTGGCCTCGTTGAAGTTGTCTGGGAGTTTCCTGGCCAGGAAGGCTAAGAGGAGACAGAGGGAGGCCAGAAGGCCGATGTAGCCCAGCACCAGAGAGAAGCCGACCACAGAGCCCACTTCACACTCCAGGACGACCTTCGGGCCCCGACGCTCTCTGCCCCTCCTCTCAGCAGGTCGGGGTGGAGCTAAGGCCAGCCACAGCACACAGATCAGCACCTGTGTAAGGGAACGGAGGTGGATGGAAAACTAGGTATCTAGTAAACAAATAATATGGTCAATGAAGGAAACAACTACATTCCCATAGAATACAGTAACAACTAGATGTTCACCTGGATGAGTGTGCAGAGTGAGATACCCATCCTCTGCTGGGTGGGGCTGAAGTATCTCATCAGGTTCTCTCCAGGCAGAGTGGCCCTGAAGGCCACCAGCACCACCACAGTCCTGCTGAGCAGACAGGAGATGCAGAACACAAAGCTTATACCAAACAGGGTGTGTCTCAGCATGCATGTCCACGGCTTCGGCCGGCCAATGAAAACCAGCGCACACAGGAAGCAGAGCTTGAGTGACAGCAGGAGCAGGAAGCTGAGCTCAGAGTTGTTGGCTTTCACCTGTAAAGCGACAGAAAATTATAATTTAGACAATGACATGTCAAAAATCCCAACCTTATATGACACAATCTCATCTCTGTCCAGTACCTCTATATATGATCATATGATTCAACTCACCAGGGCCGTGTGACGGTGGTAGAGGAAGGTGGCCAGGGTACCGGCTGTGAGTGTTGCCCCGGAAACTGAGATGACAGACAGGATGACGCCCATGGTGTCGCTATAGGAGAGGAAGTCCACCAGCTGGGGGATGCAGGCCGTACGATCAGGGTTGGACCAGAACCGCTCTGGACACTTAATACACTCAACTGACCCTGATAGAGAAGGAAGAAGAATGAGGACTCCAAATCAGGACCAATCAGGATTGAGGAAAAATATGAATTGGAATCAGAACCGTTGATAGACTACCTGTTGTGTTGCTGATCTCTCCCTCAGCACAGGACAGACAGTCAAAGCAGCACACAGGCCTCCCCTTCTGTACCGCATGCCTGGTACCAGGGGGACAGTCAGCACTGCATACAGACACAGGGACCTACCAGAGGGGGGAGAGGAAGAAGTTATCATCATCATCATCATCATTGCTATTATCATCATTATTAAACACAGACACAGACAGGCTCGCTGGGCCCCTCTGGGGACTATGCCAGGACAATGACCACACAAATATCTCTTGTTCAGAATCATGTTGATGATAGAGCTTTCTGTCTGAGATAACGTCCCACTGTTATTTTTTTGTTTTTTTTCCAGCTGGCTCTCTTCTGTATGTCTGCCTCAGGGTGATTAACTCAATAAATCTCACCGTCAAACACACACACACACACACACGCACACACACACACACACACACACACACACACACACATACACACACACACACACACACACACACACACACACACACACACACACACACACACACACACACACACACACACAGACACACAGACACACACACCAAACTGAACAGTTCTAACCTCATCTCCGCTGCCCCCACCCCACACCACTTTATCCATGTCGATGTGAAACTGGTCGTCCAATCCCTCAGAGGACAGAAAATGTCCGACCTGGACAAACTCTGCCGTCCCCTCGGGGGTCACATGCCAGTTGATGATGTCATAAGAGGCAGGCGGATCACCATTCATGTCGAAGTGGAAAGATTCCCCTACAGGAGTACTGAAGTTCACTCCCCTCAGATAATGAACAATCTCAAATAGAAAAGGGCATTGGAACAGGATTAAGAGTTAGAACCAGTTGTGGCTTTTGTTCTTCATTATTCAAACCTTACAAAGTGTTTTCACTGTATCCTGACTGGAAACATTAGTGTTCTTAACTTGAAAACAGATCAACATGTTATTCTCACCTGGCTGGGCTGAAGCTTCCTGATATCAGGGCACTGTCCACCGTTAAAGACTCCATCCCCTGGTCGACAGGCCATCATATCCTGTATGGCGTAGGCGATGGCGTACACAGCCTTGTACACATTGTAGCTGGCTCTCAGCTGAGACACGTCAGCATACTGGCTCTCCCCCTCACCTAGGATTGACACTTTATTTTACTGAGATAACATTGGGAGTCAGGACAAAAAACTGAGATTTAGGTGTAAATTCTCCCTCACGTATGACCTCTGACCCAGTACACTGTCTCCTGGACGGCAGTGTCACGCTGGGTTCAACCCCCAGAGAACACCCAAACATCTCTTCCCACAATTCCCTCAGGAAGGGGTCGGACTTCTGGTAGTCCCCGTCTGGATGGAGGCGTGTTAGGAAAGGCCCCAAGCCGGGAATTTCAGCTTTCTTCAGGGCAAAACCGATTGTCCCAGCAAGAGAGGGCAGGTTTTTTGGGGCGGCGATAGTAGAGAAAGTGACCCAGGCTTCTGAGGCAATCCACTGCTTATCTGTAATGTTCTGACGGACAACCTCTTCCATCAGGGCCTGGAGAATGAAATCGTTAAAGAGATCTAGATAGTCAAGATGAAATGCAAGATTATCATTTAGTAAATGATTGTGTCTGTAAAGGGCATCAAGACACGGTAAGACACATGGACACTGATACAGCTGTGTTACAAATCATTAACAATACTAACTGTAACAGCTCACCCCTGAATGACCCGCGAATCCAACAAATGCCACCACCACTCTGGCAGTAGATCCTCTGATGGTGTCTGCAATGTGCCTGATCTTTCTCTTTGATGGTAACTTGGGGATGACCATCAGTGAGAGAAAGGGAAGAGTGTCAAAGAAAATCAGAGAGAGCGTTTCTATTAGATTAGAAGAGAAGGGGAGTCAGAGTGAAAGAGAGAGAAAGAGAGCAAAATAGAGAGTATACTGTCAGATCATCAGAGTGAGGTCGTACCTTGGGGAGGACCTCAGAGTAGGCGACACACACCCCAGATCCCTGGAGCTCTTGGAGAAGCACCTGAACCCCAAACTTGCCATAGTCACCATCCTCTGACACCAGTCCCACCCACACCCAGCCCAGCTGACGCAGCAGCTTGGCCATGCCCCGAGCCTGAAAGGCATCGCTGGGTACCGTACGGAAGAATGAGGGGTACCTCCAGTTGTCACTCAAGCATGCACAAGTGGCAAAGTAACTCACCTGGGAGAGAACAGAGAGAGAGATTGTACAGAGAGAGAGAGAGAGCGAGAGAGAGAGAGAGAGAGAGAGAGAGAGAGAGAGATAATTGCCTGTAGAGCTCCAAAATAGGAGTCAATGAGACTGAGAATTATAATTTGTAAGAGGCAGATGGAGAAGGAATTAAACCTTAGAGAGAGGGAAATCTTGAAAGAGATTGAAATGTGATGTGAAAAGAGTCATCATCTCATCCCAACCTGTAATCCAACCCCTGCCTCACCATGGGTAAATCAAACGGCCCGAGGGTCTGTGCCACGACCATGGAAGCTGAGGAACGGGCATCCCCGATGATGACGGGAACCTCAGGAGTTGTGCCACACTCTTTGCCCACCACGGAGGCCTCCTTGCCGGTCACCATGGCTAGGGCTGCCCCCAGGGTGGTGCCCTCTGACCGGCATGTGTCAGATGCCAGGAACCCCAGGTTGAGGTTAGGCAGGAGGGCTGGGTCACGGTTAATCTCCTCCACAGCAAAGATCATAGTCTGGAGCCAGCGGTAAGCACGCTGGTTGAACCTGACAGACGAAACAAAGGAAGAAACAGAGAGATGAGGTAACTGAATACACATTACCTTCAGGTGAAAACACAATGACAAAAAGCTGTTATCAAGCTGCATACATTGTACAGGTAGAATTTCCCTTAATGCTCCTGAACTCCTGTTCTGGTAGAGGGGCTTCCACATGGATGGGGAACAGGCCCCCAATGACCACATCTCCTGCCCGGTAAACACTGCCCGAGACGGGCTTAGCTTCCAGCTGACAAGCCCCCTCTCCACCGCCATCCAGACCCCAGACAGACCCAGGGACATGGAGACAGTAGAGCAGCCACAGCCAGCCACACAGGCTCATCACCTGGAGAGAGACAAGGCCGAAGACTGGGAGAGTTTTGTCACCTGTTGGAGAGAGACCAAACCAAGAACTTGCAGACAGAACACTCTGTAGACAGAAAGACATGAACAAAAGTGCTATCAATTAAAATATACACCATTCAACACAGACACCTGTAACCAGACATGTGAAACAACAATGATAGACACACAACCTTGTTCTGCTTCTGACCTACCTGGCAACAGTAAATCTTATCCTGGTGAGACAGACAGACAGACAGAGAGAGAGAGAGAGAGAGAGAGAGAGAGTATGAGTGTCTATCAGTCTGGCATCTCCTGTAGAGAGTGTGAGAGTGAAAGAGGGAGAGGAAGAGGAGAGAAGGGGAGCTGCTGATATACGGAGAAATGAGCCCCCGGCTAAAAAAACAAGCACACATCCACCAGGGGTGCTTGTAGGGAGGACGGGGCAGGGGGGGGTTAATTGGGGACTTGTTATTGGAGGATAACTTGGGGAGCAGGTAATTGGGGGTAATTGGAGAAAGCCTGTGAGGGTGATGTTATTGAAGGTAATGTGTAGTACAGGAGATACAGTATCTGCTCTTCAACAACATTTGATGGATCCATTCAGACAGATATTACATCATTCTGTACTATTTTTATTTTACCTTTATTTAGCTTGGCAAGTCAGTTAAGAACAAATTCTTATTTTCAATGATGGCCTTGTGGGTTTAAACTGCCTTGTTCAGGGGCAGAACGACAGAGTTTTACCTTGTCAGCTCGGGGATTCAATCTTGCAACCTTTCAGTTACTAGTCCAATACTCTAACCACTAGGCTACTTGCCACCCTTATTAAATCCCCACACCAATAGAAATCCACTTTTTCAAGCTGAAAGGTGCCAAGAGTTTACCCATGATGTTGCACAATGATGTTGGTCGATAAGTTATCGTTTTAGTCAAAATATGATACATTTGTTAAAACAGAGTGTGACATACAATGATGTGAGATCCCAGCAACACAAACTACATCTGAGATGCGGCTTCATCCACCCGGCAAAACTCATCTTGTCCTTCCAGAAGAGAAAACACAAATTTCTCCACCGCAAGGGATGCTCAAAACTAAGACGCAAGGGTGAACAGATGAAAACCCCCATTATGACTGGCTCAATATTCAGGAATGCTATCCATGCACTATCACGAAGCCTTTGCCTATTGGCTATGATGCTGCCTTCAGCATAAGACAACGATGAGGACATCCCCCTTAAGTGTGTACAAGGAGCATTACGAATATGCTGAGTACTGGACTTTGTTATTGTTATTTTACCAGGATATTAACACAGAGATGACATCACACCAATGAATGCACAGCGGACAATAATATTCAGGTGTCATGCGGACTGAGACTGCTTCCTTGTGGGGCTACAATGCATTGAATCCCTACATGGGACAAATATGTGCTGAGTAAATCAAACATTAGGAACACATTCCTAATATTGAGTTGCCCCCCCACCCCCCTCATTTTTCAATTCGTCGGGGCATGGACTCTACAAGGTTCCGAAAGCATTTCACAGGGATGCTGGCCCATGTTAACTCCAATGCTTCCCACAGTTGTGTCAAGTTGGCTGGATGTCCTTTGGGTGGTGGACCATTCTTGATACACACTGGAAACTATTGGAAATGTAAAACCCAGCAACTGTTGCAGTTCTTAATACAAACCATTGCACCTTGCACCTACTACCATACCCTGTTCAAAGGCACATACATATTTTGTCTTGCCCATTTACCCTTTGAATGGCACACATACACAATCCATGTCTCAATTGTCTCAAGGCTTGAAAATCATTATTTAACCTGTCTCCTCCCGTTCATCTACGCTGATTGAAGTGGATTCAACAAGTGACATCAATAAGGTCAGTCTATGTCAGTCTATGTCATGGAAAGAGCAGGTGTTCTTAATGTTTTGTACACTCAGTGAAAGTTGGAAGCTATTCCCCTACAATTTGTTTGTTTGTTGCGACTGCTAAGGAGAGATGGCCAGTCCCATATGAGCGAATTGTTTATTTTTCTTCCTGTTGATTTGTGTCCTTCTTTTGTTTCGGGCAAGCTTTCGAATTTATCTCCCAGGGAGGACTTGGCCTACAGGGCATGATGAACAATATAGATTATAGACTGAATTTTTTTTGCACATGCTATTTTTTGTTGTTGTATGTAGAATGGAATACTTAAATGCCTGCATGTTCTATTTGCCTGTTTATCTGTTGTTATGTTCACTTTCTACCTTTTTTTTTAATTCTCTTCATTACCCAACCTAAACAATGAATATCTGAAGACGAAAACATGGGGCAGTGGGATGGGGTTAGGGATGTGGGGGCTAGGAAGCTGGGGTTAGGGAAGGGGGGGCTAGAGATTGTGGGGCTAGGAAGGTGGGGTTAGGGAAGGGGGGCTAGAGATTGTGGGGCTAGGAAGGTGGGGTTAGGGAAGGGGGGGTTAGGGAGGTTGGGTTAAGGAAGGGGGGGCTAGGGAGGTTACACCAAACAGGCATAAAACTCTTTTCATGAAACGTTCTCCTGAATCGATTTTGCGTTATTATATACACCTCTATTTTCTAAAATAAAAAAAATAGGATTGCAGAACCATTTGTACAAAGTGGCTGCTTTTTCGTCCTGCTTTTTCATCATCCCCAAACAAAACTTAAGGATTGGCCCCTTTCTTTCAATGTTCACCTAAAATTACATACCCAAATCTAGCAGCCTGTAGCTCAGGCCCTGAAGCAAAGATATGCATTTTTCTTGGTACAATTTGAAAGGAAACACTGAAGTTTGTGGAAATGTGAAAGGAATGTCGGAGAATATAACATATTGGATCTGGAAAAAGATAATACAAAGATAAAAAAAACAGTTTTTTTGTATTTTTTTGTACCATCATCTTTGAAATGCAAGACAAAGGCCATAATGTATTATTCCAGCCCAGGTGCAATTTAGATATTGGCCACTAGATGGCAGCAGTGTATGTGCAAAGTTTTAGACTGATCCAATGAACCATTGTATTTTTGTTCACATTTTGGTATAAAGACTAAAAGACTAATAACTTATCATGTTCAAAACTGTGCACTCTCCTCAAACAATATCATGGTATTCTTTCACTGTAATAGCTACTGTAAATTGGACAGTTCAGTTTGATTAACAAGAATTTAAGCTTTCTGCCAATATCAGATATGTCTATGTCCTGTGAAATGTTCTTGTTAATTACAACCTCATGCTAATCACATCAGCCTACATTAGCTCAACCGTCCCACAGGGGACCCACCAATCCTGAAGAAGTGAATATCTATTGTCAAAATTAATATATTGCCACGGCAGAATTTCTGTAGTTCAATGCTTCCCATGTTTCCCCTTCTGTCTATAGGGATAAAATGTGCGGTTTCAAAATTCATATTGTATGCTAAGCAATCCTGGATAAAATGATCAAACTTACAAAGATGGAAAGACATAGGAAACTGTAAATTGAATTTCCAGGCACTAGCATTTCACCCCATCCTAAATTGATTTAGACATAATTCTTCCTCCCTCTAGCTCAGTATATAGAGAAGTATGGTGTCTCATGTTGCCCTGGAAGAGGTGGTCTTCACTGATATATTCCTTAACCCTAGAACCGCTGGGCCTCCCTTCACGCTAATGAGCAGTCATTCTAACCGTAACATTCTAACAGTGTAAATAATATATTTAATATACGCAATCGCAAACAAAATAATTTGGTTGTTTATGAAGGCCTTGGTTAATAACATTAGAACACAATGATTGAGACCACTGTGTTCTTGGGAACCTTCAATGATGCAGAAATGTTTTGGTACCCTTCCCCAGATCTGTGCCTCGACACAATCCTGTCTTGGAGCTCTACAGGCAATTCCTTCAACCTCATGGCTTGCTTTTTGCACTGTCAACTGTGGGACCTTATAAAGACAGGTGTGTGCCTTTCCAAATCATGTCTAATCATTTGAATTTACCACAGGTGGACTCCAATCAAGTTTAAGAACATTTTAAGGATGATCAATGGAATCAGGATGCACCTGGGTTTCATTTTGAGTCTCATAGCAAAGGCTCTGAATGCTTATGTAAATATAGTATTTCTGTTGTTTTTTTTTTAATATAAAAATGTGCTAAAATATCTAAAAACCTGTTTTCACTTCATCATTATGCGGTATTGTGATGTCATTATGGGGTATTGTGTGTAGATTGACGAGGAAAACATGTAATTTAATCTATTTTAGAATAAGTCTGTAACATATCGACATGTGGAAAAAGTTATGAGGTCTGAGTGCTTTCCGAATGCACTGTATTTTATAGACGCTATAATTACATGATGTATTATTTAGTGTTTTGCCAACCGCGCTTCCTGTCTCCCCAAGATGAACATGATGTATTATTTAGTGTTTTGCCAACCGTGCTTCCTGTCTCCCCAAGATGAACATGATGTATTATTTAGTGTTTTGCCAACCGCGCTTCCTGTCTCCCCAAGATGAACATGATGTATTATTTAGTGTTTTGCCAACCGTGCTTCCTCTCTCCCCAAGATGAACATGATGTATTATTTAGTGTTTTGCCAACCGTGCTTCCTGTCTCCCCAAGATGAACATGATGTATTATTTAGTATTTTGCCAACCGTGCTTCCTGTCTCCCCAAGATGAACATGATGTATTATTTAGTATTTTGCCAACCGTGCTTCCTGTCTCCCCAAGATGAACATGATGTATTATTTAGTGTTTTGCCAACCGTGCTTCCTGTCTCCCCAAGATGAACATGATGTATTATTTAGTATTTTGCCAACCGTGCTTCCTGTCTCCCCAAGATGAACATGATGTATTATTTAGTGTTTTGCCAACCGCGCTTCCTGTCTCCCCAAGATGAACATGATGTATTATTTAGTGTTTTGCCAACCGTGCTTCCTGTCTCCCCAAGATGAACATGATGTATTATTTAGTGTTTTGCCAACCGTGCTTCCTGTCTCCCCAAGATGAACATGATGTATTATTTAGTATTTTGCCAACCGTGCTTCCTGTCTCCCCAAGATGAACATGATGTATTATTTAGTATTTTGCCAACCGTGCTTCCTGTCTCCCCAAGATGAACATGATGTATTATTTAGTGTTTTGCCAACCGCGCTTCCTGTCTCCCCAAGATGAACATGATGTATTATTTAGTATTTTGCCAACCGTGCTTCCTGTCTCCCCAAGATGAACATGATGTATTATTTAGTATTTTGCCAACCGTGCTTCCTGTCTCCCCAAGATGAACATGATGTATTATTTAGTATTTTGCCAACCGCGCTTCCTGTCTCCCCAAGATGAACATGATGTATTATTTAGTGTTTTGCCAACCGCGCTTCCTGTCTCCCCAAGATGAACATGATGTATTATTTAGTATTTTGCCAACCGCGCTTCCTGTCTCCCCAAGATGAACATGATGTATTATTTAGTGTTTTGCCAACCGTGCTTCCTGTCTCCCCAAGATGAACATGATGTATTATTTAGTATTTTGCCAACCGTGCTTCCTGTCTCCCCAAGATGAACATTATGTATTATTTAGTATTTTGCCAACCGCGCTTCCTGTCTCCCCAAGATGAACATGATGTATTATTTAGTGTTTTGCCAACCGTGCTTCCTGTCTCCCCAAGATGAACATGATGTATTATTTAGTGTTTTGCCAACCGCGCTTCCTGTCTCCCCAAGATGAACATGATGTATTATTTAGTATTTTGCCAACCGTGCTTCCTGTCTCCCCAAGATGAACATGATGTATTATTTAGTGTTTTGCCAACCGCGCTTCCTGTCTCCCCAAGATGAACATGATGTATTATTTAGTATTTTGCCAACCGTGCTTCCTGTCTCCCCAAGATGAACATGATGTATTATTTAGTGTTTTGCCAACCGTGCTTCCTGTCTCCCCAAGATGAACATGATGTATTATTTAGTGTTTTGCAAACTGCGCTTCCTGTCTCCCCAAGATGAACATGATGTATTATTTAGTGTTTTGCCAACCGTGCTTCCTGTCTCCCCAAGATGAACATGATGTATTATTTAGTGTTTTGCCAACCGCGCTTCCTGTCTCCCCAAGATGAACATGATGTATTATTTAGTATTTTGCCAACCGTGCTTCCTGTCTCCCCAAGATGAACATGATGTATTATTTAGTGTTTTGCCAACCGCGCTTCCTGTCTCCCCAAGATGAACATGATGTATTATTTAGTGTTTTGCCAACCGTGCTTCCTGTCTCCCCAAGATGAACATGATGTATTATTTAGTATTTTGCCAACCGTGCTTCCTGTCTCCCCAAGATGAACATGATGTATTATTTAGTGTTTTGCCAACCGTGCTTCCTGTCTCCCCAAGATGAACATGATGTATTATTTAGTGTTTTGCCAACCGTGCTTCCTGTCTCCCCAAGATGAAGGACTTTTAACACTGACGTTTTGCTTCACTACACACTCAACTGCTTTCATTGGTGTCACATTAGCTAGAAACCACAAGTGTCTATCCAGATAATGAAAAGGCACATGTGACATTCAATTCAAGGAACTTACAAAATAGTTACATAACATTTACAGTGTGCATGATCATAAGCCAAGTCATTGTAGCCTTTCATTTCACTTAACTGTGAGAACCATGAGCAACGGACTGACTTGGCTCTGCTGTACGCAGCAGAAGCCTGCCGGCAGTCTACCTACCAAAGGTTGCACCGTGTCCATTACAAAGTAGAAAAATGCATATCAGCAATCTTTCGATAGTTATCCATATTACCGGAGCTTCATCTTATTAATTCACACTATTTTTTTTATTCAAGGCTGCATTTTATGGAAGATGTCAAAACATTGGAGATAAGAATAGATGGCAAAGTCAAAAAGGCCAGTGGTTTCCATCTGTGGTGAAGTTTTCCCTAAATCAATGCTTATGACAAATCCAGCACTATATCCAGCATTAGGGCCTACTGACTAATTATTTTGAATACCTTTTAGTAAAACAAGCACAACAGCAGATAAGGTTAGCATGCTAGCTAACTTCACTGACAGCTTTCTGTGCCTTATTTCAAATCAAATCCAATCAAAATGTATTTGTCACATATCACATATCACTCTAGTCTCTCCCATCACTCTGGCCTCACTCATCACTCTAGTCTCTCCCATCACTCTGGCCTCACTTATCACTCTCGCCTCTCCTATCACTCTATTCTCTCCCATCACTCTGGCCTCTCCCATCACTCTAGTCTCTCCCATCACTCTGGCCTCTCCTATCACTCTAGTCTCTCCCATCACTCTGGCCTCACTCATCACTCTGGCCTCACTCATCACTCTGGCCTCTCCTATCACTCTATTCTCTCCCATCACTCTGGCCTCTCCAATCACTCTAGTCTCTCCCATCACTCTGGCCTCTCCTATCACTCTCTCCCATCACTCTGGCCTCACTCATCACTCTGGCCTCACTCATCACTCTGGCCTCACTCATCACTCTGGCCTCACTCATCACTCTGGCCTCTCTCATCACTCTGGCCTCACTCATCACTCTGGTCTCTCTCATCACTTTGGCCTGGATTAGCCTGCATGGCTACAGCCTATACAGCCTGGCCTCCAGTGACCGAGCTTCTCAGATCCTTTCTCCTACCAGAGAGCTGTGTGAAGGTACTTCCCAGGGGCCAGGGTCTAGGAGGCAGGCAGGGGTGGCTTTAACTGACTCTGAGGTGGCACAACATTACACTCCTGTGGTAGATAACTGACTCTGAGGAGGGACAACAGCAGTCTCCTGTGGTAGATAACTGACTCTGAGGTGGCACAACATTACACTCCTGTGGTAGATAACTGACTCTGAGGAGGGACAACATTACACTCCTGTGGTAGATAACTGACTCTGAGAAGGGACAACAGCACACTCCTGTGGTAGATAACTGACTCTGAGGAGGGACAACAGCAGTCTCCTGTGGTAGATAACTGACTCTGAGGAGGGACAACAGCAGTCTCCTGTGGTAGATAACTGACTCTGAGGAGGGACAACAGAACACTCCTGTGGTAGATAACTGACTCTGAGGAGGGACAACAGAACACCGTACTCGAGTAAAGGCTTAACTGTATAAACAACAGAGACAGAATGCAATATGGAATTGTATTAAATAGTTTCGATGTATGGCCTCCAAGAAATGCTTCTCAGAGCTAGATGCCTTTTGTTGGGCAGCTGGGATTGAACCCCCCCCCTCAACACTGGGGAAGGGAGTTCCAATGTAGGGTCTTTATTAAGGCTATTATAGCTGCTGGTGGTGGGGAGGTGGATGGATGTTGAAAACTGTTACTGAAAAATAGCAAGTGATAGCGCATGGGTAAACCTCCCAAGATGTCACCCATTGGTTGAGAGAAGAAGGTGCCAGAGTGAGCCCATTGGTTGAACAGCAAGCGTGAGGATTGTGCATTGTTGTGCCTTGCTTATAGACTTTAAGTTCAATGAGTGAATGACATTCAACACATGGCTAATAGGGTAGAGGAGGAGAAACAAGACGCTATGATTATATACATTTTTTAAATGTAACCTTTATTTAACTAGGCAAGTCATTTAGGAACAAATACTTATTTACAATGATGGCCTAACCCGGACGACACTGGGCCAATTGTGCGCCGCCCTACTGGACACCCAATCCCAGCCAGATGTGAACCAGGGACTGTAATAACACCACTTGCACTGGTATTACAGTGCCTTAGACCCCTGCGCCACTCTGGAGAACATCATGATGATGACACGTTTGTATTAATTCTCATTGTGATGATGACATGTTTGTTTTCATTCCCACTGTGATGATGACATGTTTGTATTCATTCTCACTCTGATGATGACATGTTTGTATTCATTCCCACTGTGATGATGACATGTTTGTATTCATTCCCACTGTGATGATGACATGTTTGTATTCATTCTCACTCTGATGATGACATGTTTGTTTTCATTCTCACTATGCCCCTAGAATAGGAAACAAAAGGTATTATTACACTTACTAGATATAGTTAAATGACCATTCAGACTTCCTGATTGAACTTCCTGAAAATACATTATAATTTCCACACAATCTAAATCAGGGAGGGGCCACAATCTAAATCAGGGAGGGGCCACAAAAAAATCGGAACTCATGTGGGGCAGCAGTAGGTCGCGGTCTGCCTACCCACATCCATACCCACACATGCAGTAGTCTTTTCTGAGGGCCCTAAGTTACATTTTGTTGGGAGGCCCCCCATCCTTGCAAGATAATTCTTCTTCTTTTTTGACAGCAGAGAAAAAGTTGTATTTATCTATACATTTTGCCATTGGGCGTAGAGAAATTGGTGCAGTTTTAAAGCACGTTTCTTGCAATTCTACACATTTCCCCATGTGGCAGAGAGAAGATTTAGCAATATTACAGCTATTTTCCTGTAATTCCACAAATTTTGCCATAGGTTGTAGAGAAGTGTTTGCAGTTTTCAATATGATATCTGAATGAGAGTGGTAATTTGACCATGATTACTACAGTTTTATGATAGCTGGCTAGAGCAATCTAGAAAAACGTTAGCTGACATGGGCTAATTGAGAGACTGTCAGTGACTGACACAACAACAGGAAAATGCTGACGCAGAACCACATTTCTATATTTGACCTTGTGTATTCTACCATTCTTAATATTCAATATTAAGTTGATAACCTGACTGTCCTAAAAAAAACTAAATTGATCAGTTTTGCAAATTGATCAACGGGCCTACAAAAGGGGGGGCGGGCCTACAAAAGGGGGGGCGGGCCTACAAAAGGGGGGGCGGGCGGTACTACAAAAGGGGGGGCGGACCTACAAAAGGGGGGCGGGTCTACAAAAGGGGGGGGGCGGGCGGGCCTACAAAAGGGGGGGCGGGCGGACCTACAAAAGGGGGGGCGGGCCTACAAAAGGGGGGGCAGGCCTACAAAAGGGGGGGCGGGCCGTCAGTTGCCCGTCCCTGATATAAATTATAGACGTTGTAAGATCCACTAGAATGTCTTGTCAGGTTCAGACTTGGCCATGAGGTGTTTCCTGTTGTTCTTCTCAGGCTTCAGCAGAATGATGTAACATTTGGGCAGGAAGAGGCAGGTCAGCAGGCCGAAACTGGAGCCCAGGATGGCGAACACCTCCGTGGCCGTGGAGTACTTCCCAGGAGAGCTGACGTAGGCAGGGACGAAGGCCACCCACACGGCACAGAAGATCAGCATGCTGAAGGTGATGAGCTTGGCCTCGTTGAAGTTGTCTGGGAGTTTTCTGCCCAGGAAGGCTAAGAGGAGACAGAGAGAGGCCAGCAGGCCGATGTAGCCCAGCACAAGGCAGAAGCCCAGGGCTGAGCCCTCATCACATAGGAGGATGACACAGGCACTCTCACGTGTCATCAGTCTGCGTGGGCTGGGAGGGGAAACAGCCAGCCACACAGCACAGATCACCACCTGGAGGAGGAAAATAATTGTTATGTTGATACGTAACAGTCCAACAAGGGCGCATGATACGAAGAGAACAGCTGGGTCAGTGTTCCTACCTGGACCATAGTACAGAGTGAGATGAAGGCTCTCTGCTGTAGAGGCCCAAACCATTTCATGACATTACTGCCTGGAAGTGTAGCCCTGAAGGCCATCAACACCACTATTGTTTTCCCCAGAACACAAGAGATGCAGAGGACGAAGGTGATCCCAAACGCTGTGTGACGCAGCATACAGGACCACTCAGAGGGCCGGCCAATGAAAGTAAGAGAACACAGAAAACACAGAGTCAAGGAGAAGAGCAGTAGGAAGCTCAGCTCAGAGTTGTTGGCCCTGACGATGGGGGTGGCGTAGTGACAGGCGAATATGAGGACGACTATGGCAGTGCAGAAGGACCCCAGGAGGGCCACGGAGAGCAGAGCCATACCCATTGTGTCACCATAGGACAGGAAGTCAACCTGCTTGGGGATGCAGGCTGTACACTCCTCATTGGACCAGAACTCAGGTAGGCAGCGAACACACTCTATAGCATCTGGGGAACATGAAGACAAGACATATTTCTGTAGTGAGGCTGGGTTATGACAACACACTCTATAGCATCTGGGGAACATGGAGAAGACAAGACATATTTCTGTAGTGAGGCTGGGTTATGACAACACACTCTATAGCATCTGGGGAACATGGAGACAAGACATATTTCTGTAGTGAGGCTGGGTTATGACAACACACTCTCACATCCCTACAGGCTGTAGACTGGCCTCACCTGTCTGATTGCTAATCTCCCCTGCTGTACAGACCACACAGTCAAAGCAGCAGACAGGGAAGTGAGGCCTGATGGCCCTCCGAGTGCCTGGAAGACAGCTGCTACTGCATACTGACAGAGGGACCTGGGAGGTAGGGAGATCACACACTGCTTCAGTCAGAATTAAACATGAATGCACAGGAAGAGCAACAGAGATAAACATGAATAAACATGAATTCACACGAGAGCAACAGAGATAAACATGAATAAACATGAATGCACACGAGAGCAACAGAGATAAACATGAATAAACATGAATGCACACGAGAGCAACAGAGATAAACATGAATAAACATGAATGCACACGAGAGCAACAGAGATAAACATAAATAAACATGAATGCACACGAGAGCAACAGAGATACAATAATAAATACAGATACAAATTCAACTTAATTCATGTATTATAAGACCGTGTTCTATGACCATGAAATTCAAAAGAATACATCTAAAAAGGAAAACTAAACTACTAAATGCAATTTCTTACAACAACAACAAAAATATTTAACAGACATCATAGTTGGATGCAGTTTAATAAAATGAATGTTCTTTGTTGCATCCATCCCCTCCAGCTATTCTTTGCCTCCTCATTTTCTAAGATATTGAATCATATTTTTTTCCAAAATAAATCTAACTAGGTCAGCATTTCTTAAAGAATAATAAGAGATTAAAAGGTAAAAGTTCAGACATTTATGAGAGCCTTACTGTCGTCTGGTTTCCATTCCAGATGATGTCCGTTTTCTGGATGTATAGTTTCTTCCTGCCCAGACTGGTAGTCTCGTCAAACCTCCCCACTGTGACAAACTTCACCTGGCCCTCTGCCCCTAACTGCCAGTTCACCAGGTCATACACAGCTACTGGGTCCCCGTTCACATCAAACTTAGTCTCATCACCAAACGAGTTAGAGAACTCCACCTGCTTCAGGTAGTGCAGGAGCTGAGGAGAGAAAGACAATCGGGCATACATTCAGAATGTTTCAAATTGAACCATTTGGCTTGTTTAAAACTATTTTTAAAAGTAAATACTTTTCTTACTTAAAACTATATATGAAAGTAAAAAAAAATGTTTTGTCTAAAACTTTATTTCAAAGTAACTATTTTTCTTGTTTAAAACATCAGTACATTTTTCTGACCAGTACCAGTCCAGTACCTGCCATGGCTGTATGCTGTCAGTATTTGGGCAGGCATGCAGAGGGAAAGGTCCTCTTCCTGTCTCACAGCTCCTCATAGCATGCAGCGCGTGGGCGATGGCGTACACAGCCTTGTACACATTATAGGATATCCTCAACTGAGACACGTCAGAGTAGATGTTCCTGACACTGCCCAGGTCCTCAGACCCAGAGCACAGAGGTTTACCCCAATGACTATCTCCACCCCCATCACCCTGCAGGCTACACCTAAACACCTCCTCCCAGAAAGGGCGTAGGAACGGGTCCTCGGAGGCGTCTGGGCTGGAGGGGTGGAGACGCAGCAGGAACTCCTGTAGTCCAGGGATGTGCACAGCTCGGCGGATGGCGAAGCCCATGGAGCCCTGGAGGATGGGGAGGAAGCGGGTTGGGGTGGAGAGAACTGAGGCTGTACTCCAGGCTTCGCTGGCCAGCCACTGCACCCCTGTCAGACCCTGCCGCAGGGCTTCGTCAAACAAAGCGCCAGCATCCTGCTCCAGGGCAAACACCAGAACCACGCCAGCCCCAGAGGACCGAATACGGGCAACGATGGAGGCCATGGCCCCCTCCGCGTGGTTTTTGGGGATGATTTCATGGAGGGCCATGCAGGCACCAAGCCTCTGCACCTATAAAGGTATACTATGGTCATTTAGCAGATACTTTCAACCATAACACATTCACATTGTGTATTTATCCACACAGGAGAAAATGATACAGTATATCCCACAAACCTTCTCAGAAAATAGTTGTGCTCCCCCACGACCATATGCATCGTCCCCGGCAACCACACCCACCCATTTCCAGCTGAAGTGCTGGACGAGCTGCACCAGAGCATCCACCTGGAATTAGACATTGATGAACCATTTCCCAACGCTCAATTGCTACTAGAGTAGAGATTCGATAGGAATTAGATCAGAGAGAGAAAGTGGAGAAGTTAGAGAGTTACATGGAATGAGAAGTCACCTGGAAAAAGTCACTGGGCATGGTCCTGAGGAAGGCTGGGAACTCTGCCTTGTTACTGAGACATGCACAGCTAGAGAAATAACTGACCTGAGAGAGAGAGAGAGAGAGAGAGAGAGAGAGAGAGAGAGAGAGAGAGAGAGGATTAGAGGAAGAAGTAACTCTTCAGCCAATGTACTTCTGTTAGTAACACCCTAAAACTGTGAAGATTAGTGCATACTGTTAATTGTAAGTGGTCAGTCTGCCTACCTGAGGTACTCTGAAGACTCCCAGGAAGCGAGCCACCACCAGAGACAGAGTGGAACCTCCATCCCCGATGACCACTGGAACCAGGCCATGACAGGATCCCCCCTCCACCTCTCCTTCCCCTTCTCCCCCCATAAGTTCCACAGAAGCCCTCAGGGCGTGGTAAGGAGTACTGCACGAATCATATATCTTATATCCCAGAGTGAAGTTGGGGAGCAGATGATCATCTCTGTTGATCTCGTCGATGGCAAACATCATGGTCTGCATCCAGCGGAATGTCCGGAAGTTAAACCTGCGTGGGAGAGGAGAGGACAGAAGGATGAGCCTTACATTGAATCCTTTTATGGTGACGGCCATAGTCTAGAGAACTAACTCAGACCCTCACCCGGTGCAGCGTGAGCGGGCTGGTTTGGAGGTGAAGGAGAAGTCAGGCTGCATCACCATGTCATGGAGGGAGAAGAGGCCCCCTAGCATCACATTCCCGTCCCTCTGTAGCACAGGCAGGGCAGAGGGACCCACCATCGGTCTACACTGCTGAAGCTTGGACTGAGGCTGGGAGGAGATTAGACAGAAGAACTCCAAGCACAGCACTGTCACACAAAGGAACCCTGACCTCTTCATTGTCTCCTCACTGCCACCATTTGCTCAGATAAGTCAAAAATCTATATACCAGTTTATAACTTGTACATCCAACAAAGTCACACCAAGACTTTGACAGTTCCTACTGTACTATAATCCATAAGGAGACATAGAATCAAGCCATGCAGTAAAGAGAGTTGTTAACTCACTACAACAGCCTGCATGTTGTTAACTCACTACAACAGCCTGCGTTCCCATGAAGAGAGATTCCTCCAGTTTTAGAAACCAAACCTTAATAAACTGTAACATATTGCATATCCTCATAAAGTCTAATAATACACCTGTCCAACTGCCAAAGACATACATCCATGCTGAACCCTCAGACAGTACAGCACACAGACACACAGACATCCCCACCCACTCATTGTGGGGTCATGGCAAGAGCCCTCTTTATATGTTGCCTACCTGACTGCCCCCCCCCCCCCCCCCCCCCCCCCCCCCCTACCCCCCCACCCCCACCCCTCCTCTCAGATAGCTCTTATCTCCCCAGGGATGCCGGTCAATGGAAAGACGAGAGCATCTGCCAGTTTCACAGCAAGACAGTGACAATAACAAACAACTGCCATGCACATTGGACCATAATGGAGTGAGACAGGAGACAAACACCATTTACCATTCTGCCTGAGTGAACCAGCTGATCTTACAGCGATGTGAGGAGGCTCACCTCACCTCCCTGCAGACAGGTACCTGCTATAAGTCTCAGACCTCTAATTTACACACTCCTCAAGGAAGAATGTGTGTCTCATTGGAGTTATGACAAAATAATTATATAACACTGCTGTTGTCATGGCAGAATAGGAGCAAAACGGTAAGTGTTGTGAAAAATCTTCCATGTATAGTACAGTACGTATATGTTAATAAACACAACCAATCAAATGTTTGGACACACCTACTCATTCAAGGGTTTTTCTTTATTTGTACTATTTTCTACATTGTAGAATAATAGTGAATACATCAAAACTATGAAATAACACATATGGAATCACGTAGTAACCAAAAAAGGTGTTAAACACATTTTTCAAAGTAAATGCCTTGATGACAGCTTTGCACACTCTTGGCATTCACTCAAACAGCTTCATGAGGTAGTCACCTGGAACGCATTTCAATTAACAGGTGTGCCTTGTTAATTTGTGGAATTTCTTTCCTTCTTAATGAGTTTGAGCCAATCAGTTGTGTTGTGACAAGGTAGGGGTGGTATACAGAAGATGGCCCTATTTGGTAAAAGACCAAGTACATATTATGGCAAGAACTGCTCAAATAAGCAAAGAGAAATGACAGTCCATCATTACTTTAAGACATGAAGGTCAATCAATCCGGGAAATTCAAGAACTGAAAGTTTCTTCAAGTGATGTCGCAAAAACCGTCATGTGCTGTGATGAAACTGGCTCTCATGAGGAGCGACACAGGAAAGGAAGACCCAGAGTTACCTCTGCTGCGAGCATAAGTTCATTAGAGTTACCGGCCTCAGACATTGGCAATTAAATGCACCTGAGAATGCAGCCCAAATAAATGTTTCATAGAGTTCAAGTAACAGACACATCTCAACATCAGCTGTTCAGAGGAGACTGTGTGAATCAGGCCTTCATCTTCGAATTTTTGCAAAGAAACCACTACTCAAGGACACCAATAATAATAAGAGATTTACTTGGGCCAAGAAACATGAGCAATGGACATTAGACCGGTGGAAATCTGCATTCTGCAGCGATAAGCCATCCCATCTGGTTTGCGCTTAGTGGGACGCATTGTCCTGTTTTTCAAAATACATGTCCAGGCTGTGTAAGGGCTATTTGACCAAGAAAGAGAGTGATGAGTGCTGCATCAGATGACCTGGCCTTCACAATCACCCAACCTCAACCCAATTGAGATAGCTCGGGATGAGTTAGACTGCAGAGTGAAGGAAAAGCAGTCAACAAGTGCTCAGCATATGTGGGAACTCCTTCAAGACTGTTGGGAAATAATTCCAGGTGACTACCTCTTGAAGCTAGTGCCAAGAGCTGTCATCAAGGCAAAGGGTGGCTACTTTGAAACACTTTTTTGGTTACTACATGATTCCATATGTGTTATTTCATAGTTGTGATGTCTTCACTGTTCTACAATGTACCCTTGACTGAGTAGGTGTTTCCAAACTTTTTTGACTGTTACTGTATACAGGGCATTTGAAAAGTATTCAGACCTTTAGACATTTTCCACATGTTGTTATGTTACAGCCTCATTCTAAAATGGATTCAATAATTATTTCCCCTCATCAATCTACACACATTACCCCATAATGACAATGCAAACAAAATATATATTTTTGTGTAAATGTATATTTTTAAATAAAAAACTGAAATATTACATTTACTTAAGAATTCAGACACTTTACTCAGTACTTTGTTGAAGCACCTTTGGCAACGATTACATCCTTGTGTCTTCTTGGGTATAATGCTACAAGCGTGGCACACCTGTATTTAGGGAGTTTCTCCCATTCTTCTCTGCAGATCCTCTCAAACTCTGTCAGGTTGGATGGGGAGCATCGCTGCACAGCTATTTTCTAGTCTCTCCAGAGATGTTGGATCGGGTTCAAGTCCGGGCTCTGGCTGGGCCACTCAAGGACATTCAGAGACTTGTCCCAAAACCACTTCTGAATTGTCTTCGCTGTGTACTTAGGGTTGTTGTGCTGTTGGAAGGTGGACCTTCTCTCAAGTCTGAGGTCCTGAGCGCTCCGGAGCAGGTTTTCATCAAGGAACTCTCTGTACATTACTCCATTCATCTTTGTCTTGATCCTGACTAGTCTCCCAGTCCCTGCTGCTGAAAAACATACCCACAGCATGATGCTGCCACCAGCATGCTTCACTGTAGGGATGGTTGCATGTTTCAGGCCAAAGA
Source organism: Oncorhynchus clarkii lewisi (assembly GCF_045791955.1). Taxonomy (NCBI): domain Eukaryota; kingdom Metazoa; phylum Chordata; class Actinopteri; order Salmoniformes; family Salmonidae; genus Oncorhynchus; species Oncorhynchus clarkii. The sequence goes on along the minus strand of NC_092173.1, from coordinate 39,935,248 downwards.
CTTCAATCTTGGTTTCATCAGACCAGAGAGTCTTGTTTGTCATGGTCTGAGAGTCATTTAGGTGCCTCTTGGCAAACTCAAAGCAGGCTGTCATTTGCCTTTTACTGAGGCTGGCCACTCTACCATAAAGGCCTGATTGGTGGAGTGCTGCATAGATGGTTGTCCTTCTGGAAGATTCACCCATCTCCACAGAGGAACTCTGGAGCTCTGTCAGAGTGACCATCGGGTTCTTGGTCACCACCATGACCAAGGTCCTTCTCCATCGATTGCTCAGTTTTGCTGGGCGGGCAGCTCTAGGAAGAGTCTTGGTAGTTCCAAACTTCTTCCATTTAAGAATGATGGAGGCCACTGTGTTTTTGGGGACCGTCATCGCTGCAGAATTTTTTTGGTACCTTCCCCAGATCTGTTCCTCGATTTAACGCTGTCTTGGAGCTCTACGGACAATCCCTTCAACCTCATGGCTTGGTTTTTGCTCTGACATGAACTATCAAATGTGGGTCCTTATATAGACGGGTGTGTGCCTTTTCAAATCATGTCCATTCAATTGAATTTACTTCAGGAGGACTCGAATCAAGTTGTGGAAACATCTCAAGGATGATCAATGGAAACAGGATGCACCTGAGCTCAATTTCGATTCTCATAGCAAAGGGTCTGAATTCTTATGTAAATAAGGCATTCCTCTTTTAATTTTCTAATTAGCAAAAATGTCTAAAACCCTGTTAAATATTGTTCTAAATCTAGATATTCCGTTACATTGCAGTGTTTAATAATTTGTTCTAAATCTAGATATTCCGTTACATTGCAGTGTTTAAATATTGTTCTAAATCTAGAGATTCCGTTACATTGCAGTATTTAAATATTGTTCTAAATCTAGATATTCCGTTACATTGCAGTGTTTAAATATTGCTCTAAATCTAGATATTCCGTTACATTGCAGTGTTTAAACATAGTTCTAAATCTAGATATTCCGTTACATTGCAGTGTTTAAATATTCCCTGTGTCATGTTAATAGGGCGCTAACATGTCTTGCCATAGAATGTTGTAGTGTCATGTAAACGGCATTATAACGCGAAAAACCTCAATGTCCCAACTCTCTAAATACAAATCTCTGCTGTAAACCTGTGGAGTAATGACTCATTAAGGCCCGTTTTGTGTAATAATGTGCTCTGGTGTTTGGGAACAGATCATTAAGACTAGTGCTGCAGGCTATGTGAGACAGAGAGGAGGGCAGAGAGAGAAAGATGTAACCAGATAGAATGAGTGTTATGTTGCCTCAGGCTATAGTTTAGCTCCTCTTAACTAATACCCTCCCTTTGTGAGAAAGAGAGGGGAGGATGGAGCGAGAGGGAGGGGGAGTGATGGAGAGGTGTAGAGGTGTGTTGTTGCGCTCGAGGTAACAGTTTCCCCTCCTGACCTCTAATATCTCCCTGAGACTACCTCTGCTTAGTAAGTAGGGTCATAACACGATGTCCCAGGTTGCACCTCTCTCAGAGGAGGACCTGTTCAGATGATAATGAAAACAACGTGGTGAGAGCGAGAACAACACTGAGATTGTTGCTGTATTACTGAGCTCCTCCAGGGAAAAGGCAGGAGGCACAGAGCAGTGAGGTTTAATCAGGCAGTGTACAGATGCGGTCAAATAGATGTATATTGGCACTCTTGCATGATTCACTATTTCTTCTGAAATAAGTTACATTTGAATTTTTTTTTTGATGATTACACATGCTTTTGTTTGATTTACAACTGCGCAGGACCCCCCACCTCCCAATTTAAAAAATAAATATATAAAATAATAATAACTAAACTGAATTAGAGATGTTTAACTTCAAAGTAGAAAAAATTACTAAATTACTCAACATTTTAATTAATTTGATTGGAGGTAATGATCATTGTTTACTGTGTAATGTATCTTACATAATGATAAATTGCAGGTTACTACAGGGTAAAAATTCAACCAGTTTTGAAAAGAAAAAACAGACCATTATGGTCCATTGCACTCAATTGTAAAGTAAAAGTGTGCAAATATATTTGCATCTGTAGGCTATGTCTAAATACAGGACACTAATAAAAAGTTTGGTAGCTAACTCAGAACTTGACTTGATCTGCTGACCTTAATGTTGATATCTTCTGTCATATCATCCATTTAACACTGAAATGGACTGGGCATATAGAACACATAAAAAACAACTTGAAAATATGTCTAACTGGCCTCTTGGAGAGAGGCCCTTTATATCCTTGTCAGACAGCACCAAAAGTCCGGTAAACACCAGCCTGAGAGGCGTGTAGGAAGTCAAAACAAATATGCTGTAAACACCAGCCCGAGAGGCTTGTAGGAAGTGAAAACAAATATTCTGTAAACATCAGCCTGGGAGGCTTGTAGGAAGTGAAAACAAATATTCTGTAAACACCGGCCCGAGAGGCTGGTAGGGAGTGAAAACAGATGTTTTGTAAACACCAGTCTGAGAGGCTTGTAGGAAGTCAAAGCAAATGTTCTGTAAACACCAGCCTGGGAGGCTTGTAGAAAGTAAAAACAAATGTTCTGTAAACACCAGCCTGAGAGGCTGGTAGAAAGTGAAAACATATGTTATGTAAACACCAGCCTGAGAGGCTTGTAGGAAGTGAAAACAAATGTTCTGTAAACACCAGCCTGAGAGGCGTGTAGGAAGTCAAAATAAATATTCTGTAAACAGCAGCCTGAGAGGCTAGTAAGAAGTCAAAACAAATGTTATGTAAACACCAGCCTGAGAGGCTTGTAGGAAGTCAAGGTAAATGTTCTGTAATCACCAGCCTGGGAGGCTTGTAGGAAGTAAAAACAAATATTCTGTAAACACCAGCCTGAGAGGCTTGTAGGAAGTCAAGGCAAATTTTCTGTAAACACCAGCCTGAGAGGCTTGTAGGAAGTGAAAACAAATATTCTGTAAACACCAGCCTGGGAGCCTTGTAGGAAGTGAAAACAGATGTTCTGTAAACACCAGGCTGAGAGGCGTGTAGGAAGTCAAAATAAATATTCTCTAAACACCAACCTGAGAGGCTTGTAGGAAGTGAAAACAAATATTCTATAAACACCAGCCTGGGAGCCTTGTAGGAAGTGAAAACAAATATTCTGTAAACATCGGCCCGAGAGGCTGGTAGGAAGTGAAAACAGATGTTTTGTAAACACCAGCCCGAGAGACTTGTAAGAAGTCAAAACAAATGTTCAGTAACACCAGCCCAAGAGGCTTGTAGGAAGTCAAAACAAATGTTCTGTAAACACCAGCTCAAGAGGCTTGTACGAAGTCAAAACAAATATTCTGTAAACACCAGCCTGAGAGGCTTGTAAGAAGTGAAAACAAATATTCTTGTTAACACCAGTCTGAGAGGCTTGTAGGAAGTCAAGGCAAATGTTCTGTAAACACCAGCCTGGGAGGCTTGTAGAAAGTAAAAACAAATGTTCTGTAAACACCAGCCTGAGAGGCTGGTAGAAAGTGAAAACATATGTTATGTAAACACCAGCCTGAGAGGCTTGTAGGAAGTGAAAACAAATGTTCTGTAAACACCAGCCTGAGAGGCGTGTAGGAAGTGAAAACAGATGTTTTGTAAACACCAGCCCGAGAGACTTGTAAGAAGTCAAAACAAATGTTCAGTAACACCAGCCCAAGAGGCTTGTAGGAAGTCAAAACAAATGTTCTGTAAACACCAGCTCAAGAGGCTTGTACGAAGTCAAAACAAATATTCTGTAAACACCAGCCTGAGAGGCTTGTAAGAAGTGAAACCAAACGTTCTATAAACACCAGCCTGAGAGGCTTGTAGAAAGTGAAAACAAACGTTCTATAAACACCAGCCTGAGAGGATTGTAGAAAGTGAAAACAAACGTTCTATAAACACCAGCCTGCGAGGCTTGAAGGAAGTGAAAATTAATATTCTCTAAACACCAGCCTGGGAGCCTTGTAGGAAGTGAAAACAAATATTCTGTAAACACCGACCCGAGTGGCTGGTAGGTAGTGAAAAGAAATATTCTGTAAATACCGTCCCGAGAGGCTGGTAGGAAGTGAAAACAAATATTCTGTAAACATCGACCCGAGAGGCTGGTAGGAAGTGAAAACAGATGTTTTGTAAACACCAATCTGAGAGACTAGTTGGAAGTCAAAACAAACATTCTGTAAACACCAGCCCGAGAGGCTTGTAAGAAATCAAAACAAATGTTATGTAGACACAAGCCCGAGAGACTTGTAACAAGTCAAAACAAATGTTCAGTAACACCAGCCCAAGAGGCTTGTAGGAAGTCAAAACAAATGTTCTGTAAACACCAGCTCAAGAGGCTTGTACGAAGTCAAAACAAATATTCTGTAAACACCAGCCCAAGGGGCTTGTAGGAAGTAAAAAAAAATATTCTTTAAACACCAGCCTGAGACTCTTGCAGGAAGTGGAAACAAATGTTCTGTAAACACCAGCCTGGGAGCCTTGTAGGAAGTGAAAACAAATATTCTGTAAACACCGGCCCGAGTGGCTGGTAGGTAGTGAAAACAGATGTTCTGTAAACACGAGCCTGAGAGGTTTGTAGGAAGTGAAAACAGATGTTCTGTAAACACCAGCCTGAGAGGTTTGTAGGAAGTGAAAACAGATGTTCTGTAAACACCAGCCTGAGAGGTGGGTAGGAAGTGAAAACAGATGTTCTGTAAACACCAGCCTGAGAGACTTGTAGGAAGTGAAACCAAACGTTCTATAAACACCAGCCTGAGAGGCTTGTAGAAAGTGAAAACAAACGTTCTATAAACACCAGCCCGATAGGCTTGAAGGAATGTGAAAACTTTTAGCTGCTACAGAATCCCACCGTATCTAGCGACATTTCTTTATGGAAATATAATCAATTCTGCATATATTTATATACAGTTCCTTGCGAAAGTATTCGGCCCCCTTGAAGTTTGCGACCTTTTGCCACATTTCAGGCTTCAAACATAAAGATATAAAACTGTATTTTTTTGTGAAGAATCAACAACAAGTGGGACACAATCATGAAGTGGAACGACATTTATTGGATATTTAAAACTTTTTTAACAAATCAAAAACTGAAAAATTGGCCGTGCTAAATTATTCAGCCCCTTTACTTTCAGTGCAGCAAACTCTCTCCAGAAGTTCAGTGAGGATCTCTGAATGATCCAATGTTGACCTAAATGACTAATGATGATAAATACAATCCACCTGCGTGTAATCAAGTCTCCGTATAAATGCACCTGCACTGTGATAGTCTCAGAGGTCCGTTAAAAGCGCAGAGAGCATCATGAAGAACAAGGAACACACCAGGCAGGTCCGAGATACTGTTGTGAAGAAGTTTAAAGCCGGATTTGGATACAAAAATATTTCCCAAGCTTTAAACATCCCAAGGAGCACTGTGCAAGCGATAATATTGAAATGGAAGGAGTATCAGACCACTGCAAATCTACCAAGACCTGGCCGTCCCTCTAAACTTTCAGCTCATACAAGGAGAAGACTGATCAGAGATGCAGCCAAGAGGCCCATGATCACTCTGGATGAACTGCAGAGATCTACAGCTGAGGTGGGAGACTCTGTCCATAGGACAACAATCAGTCGTATATTGCACAAATCTGGCCTTTATGGAAGAGTGGCAAGAAGAAAGCCATTTCTTAAAGATATCCATAAAAAGTGTTGTTTAAAGTTTGCCACAAGCCACCTGGGAGACACACCAAACATGTGGAAGAAGGTGCTCTGGTCAGATGAAACCAAAATTGAACTTTTTGGCAACAATGCAAAACGTTATGTTTGGCGTAAAAGCAACACACCATCCCCACTGTCAAACATGGTGGTGGCAGCATCATGGTTTGGGCCTGCTTTTCTTCAGCAGGGACAGGGAAGATGGTTAAAATTGATGGGAAGATGGATGGAGCCAAATACAGGACCATTCTGGAAGAAAACCTGAAGGAGTCTGCAAAAGACCTGAGACTGGGACAGAGATTTGTCTTCCAACAAGACAATGATCCAAAACACAAAGCAAAATCTACAATGGAATGGTTCAAAAATAAACATATCCAGGTGTTAGAATGGCCAAGTCAAAGTCCAGACCTGAATCCAATCGAGAATCTGTGGAAAGAACTGAAAACTGCTGTTCACAAATGCTCTCCATCCAACCTCACTGAGCTCGAGCTGTTTTGCAAGGAGGAATGGGAAAAAATGTCAGTCTCTCGATGTGCAAAACTGATAGAGACATACCCCAAGCAACTTACAGCTGTAATCGCAGCAAAAGGTGGCTCTACAAAGTATTAACTTAAGGGGGCTGAATAATTTTGCACGCCCAATTTTTCAGTTTTTGATTTGTTAAAAAAGTTTGAAATATCCAATAAATGTCGTTCCACTTCATGATTGTGTCCCACTTGTTGTTGATTCTTCACAGAAAATACAGTTTTATATCTTTATGTTTGAAGCCTGAAATGTGGCAAAAGATCGCAAAGTTCAAGGGGGCCGAATACTTTCGCAAGGCACTGTATATATTTTTAATCGCACCAGATATACGTTTCCAGAAAACGTAGCTGTTGTGGATAAAAAGCTGTGCTTGATGATGTAGTGCACATAAAAACCACTTTTGTGGTTAAGTTCCCACGTACTGAATAAAATACATACAACTCTGACAACGGTTTTGTCTCAAAAACTGTTGCGATGGACAGAACTTGCCCAATCTGGTTTTGGCCCATGCTCTCTAGTCCGCTGATAAAGTGTGATGAGATATGGATAAGAGCAAAAGCTCCGATCATGTCATCAGCTTTCAAATAATAGCCTACCCTCAATATTTAGCCTATTGGAGATCTGCATGATCACTATGCACTAACCACCATGTGTTGTTCATCATAACTTACTTCATCTCCCTGTAAACGTTTCATGCTATTCCGAGTCGTGGTGGTAGGCCTACAAGGTAACATATCATCGGTAACTACAGGTTCTTTGATCTGATGGTTATTATATCAATACTTGTGCATCAAGGGGTTTCCATCGACGTCTCTCGCGTAATTCATTTGACTGACAAAAAACTAATCCCACCATGTCGAATGAACAAATTGTCTGTCGACATTTATGAAATTGTAACTGGGATTTCCTGTTTCTTTCAGCCCTGGCATTACTTTTTTTAATGAGCAAGTAAAGTCATCCGCATGAAATGTTTGGGTGGAAACCTGGTTAGTGTTCACAGAATGTCATCAGTACAATATAACAGGGAATAATCGTTGTGTTGATCACTCTAAACTAAATTAAACAGGGATCTTACATTTGAAAAATTGCACATTTGTTCTACTCAATTATTGCAATTGCACTGGGTCCACTGAGAGCGCTAGTTGCCCTGTGACAGAGATGGGGTTCTGAGAGATATTCATATATTATATGAAAGGTGAGGCCTGGCAGAAAAAGAGAGCAAGAGCGAGGGGGGGGGGGGGGGGTGTTCTTTCAGACTGTTGTAACACTGTACATTTACTTTGGTAAAGTATATAGTATATATACAGCTGTATACCACACGTTAGCTCTAGAGAACAGGTTAACAAACAGCCCCCAACTTATTTTAAGGATGAGCTGTTTTTCTTTTTGACATTCAAAATCCTCCCTACCCTTTAATGAAAAGCATGTGGGTGGAGACGCCAACCATAAGATTTTCTCTCCCTGAGCTGCCACGGTTTCAGCTGAGGGCCACTAAGTGGAAAAAAAAACACTAACTGTAGCAGACTGGCGAAGAAAAACAATTACAGAGAGACTTCCCCGGAGAGAGACAGGGAGGGTTGTTGTGAACTTAGAGAACCGGAAAATCACCTGTGTGCCTCTGCAACACCCCAGCCTTGCCTGGAGTGCTGTTTTAACAAGCCGCGTTAGGCCAGATGTAACGAAGCATGACAAAGACTCGCTGAAGCGGTTAAACGTGGCGCTTAGGGATGGGCACAGTTGAGGACACCTTGCCCCAGACCTGCCAATTTACGGTAAACCCAGGGGTTACAGGGGGAACGGAGAGGCTGGGCGGGCAGGCGAGGGCAGGTAGGTGTTTCATACACAGGTGATGACATCAGGGCCGGGGGCGATGAAGTGAGGGTTCACCAGGTGTGGCGAGCAACCATAATCAGTCTCCAGGTCTGGCAGAGTGATGGGGGAAGTGATTAGGAGATGCATTAGGAGATGCAACAAGCTGGCAAGAGGCATTCAGAGAGGTAACTGTTGCTCTATTCAATGATCAACACGCTCATTAGCTATGGGCTGGAGCAGACCTGTTTTAATTTATACAATAAACAATGTTCTATGTGCTATAGAAATGGAGAGATGAAGAAACATTTTCTGAAGACATTGAAATATTCATATCCTTACATGTTGAACGTTAATAGAACAATAGTGTGAGGATGACAGTCCGGTGTGTAATGATAGATCACAATGACTGTGCTAGGCTGATGTACAGATGGGCCTGTGTAACAGATAGGGTCTTTACAGGAACCAGGTCATCAATATGGGCTGAGGATAGCCTGCTGTATGAGCACATATCTCAAAGTTAAGAATAAATCTACCATTGACATCACTACACGATTTACTCACTAATTTCTCTAGGTAGGAATTGACCCTTTCTACCTTAAAGGGCCAATATGCAGGTGACACAATAACAAAGTGCTTATACCATCACTGTTTTGGTAAAACGCAGAGGGACAGGCCTGGAGAAATGTAACCACTCTCAGATTAATACACAGAGAGATGGAGGCAAAGACTGACCATCCATGATAATAAAATGATAGTTTTAACCATGTTGTGAGACTATGCAGTGTTTCTTTACATTTACATTGTTTACAAATATTGGAGTAAAACAAGTTTATTTTTTTTCTGATGTGGTAAGACTATATTCTTCAAGAATTAATTGGAATAAATCATTATTTATAGACTCCAAAAATGGATGTAGCAATTGCAGATTTCCCCTAACCTTTTACTGCCGTGGGCCAAATCAGGGTCACAAAAGTATACGCCTCACACACATGGTTATGGTTAGGGCTTAAAGAAAATTAGACACCTGCACCATGTCAGATATAGAGTTGAAATGTATTACATTTTGAGTTTGCATCCCAATATTACACTTTATTTACATCACAGAAGACTGAAATATAACACAACTGTTTGACATAGAAACACCACATTTCTGCAGTTTCTTTTTAATAATAATGTTTATTAATTATGCAATGATTAAAAATAGAAATAATATTCCACCCATGAGGCCACTACAGGGCGATTTGGTCAGTTGTGACTGCAGGAAAGGGTTTTAATCGAGACTTGGCAAATAATGTTGAGAATGTTAATTCACCAAAGACAGTCCATCCAGAGTAGACTTAGATACAATACCGGGAGAACATCATCATTTGTTGTAAAAATCAAGTTAATAATAGTGATTAAAAAACATGTATTTCCCACCCGATTAGGAAACTACAACCCCTGCTAAATAACATGCCAGATAGTATAACCTGCAGTCAACGTCAGATTGATAGAGAGGATGCTTCTGCATGTTGTCATTGACTAATAGTGATCTATAGAGGCTGCTCTCAGTCAACACAGTCAGTGGAGGGAGACAGAGTCCACGATAAGGCCCTCTATGCCTCTCGGTCACACTGAGATAGTAGTCAACACCTGTGTCTAGGCAGAGAGGCTCATACTCTGAAACCAACACCTAACCCCTAGCCCATGCCAGAATGGCTTGGATGGGTTGGGTTTAAGCAATAAGGTGGAAACTCCATCTGGCCTGCTGAGGTGTATTTCATATTGCTTACATTCAATCTCTTTTCCTTTCATAGAGTCTAGGGACAGTGGTAAGAAGTCTGACTGTCCCATTGTCTAACAGCTATCCAATACTGTCCCATTGTCTTACAGCAGTCTGATGACACGGGGTGGCAGGGTGGACTAGTGGTTAGAGCATTGGACTAGTAACCGGAAGGTTGCAAATTCAAACCCCCGAGCTGACAAGGTACAAATCTGTCGTTCTGCCCCTGAACAGGCAGTTAACGCACTGTTTCTAGGCATTCATTGAAAACAAGAATTTGTTCTTAACTGACTTGCCCAGTTAAATAAAGGTAAAAAAAATACTGTCCCATTGTCTTACAACAGTCAAAAACTGTTCCATTGTCTTACAACAGTCCAAGACTGTCCCATTGTCTTACAACAGTCCAAGACTGTCCCATTCCATTGTCTTACAACAGTCCAAGACTGTCCCATTGTATTTCAACAGTCCAAGAGTGTCCCATTGTCTTACAACAGTCCAAGAGTGTCCCATTGTCTTACAACAGTCCAAGACTGTCCCATTGTCTTTCAACAGTCCAAGACTGTCCCATTGTATTACAACAGTCCAAGACTGTCCCATTGTCTTACAACAGTCCAAGACTGTGTCATTGTCTTACAACAGTCCAAGACTGTGTCATTGGCATATCTGTTCACTATTCCACGTGAACCATAATGTAATCAATCACATAGCTACAGCACCCGATGACACAGGAAGGCCAAACATATCATCAAGAACATCAACCAGCTGAGCCACAGCCTGTTCACTCCACCATCACCCAGAAGGTGAGGTCAGCACAGGTGCACCAAAGCTGGGACCGAGAGACTGAAAAACAGCTTCTATCTCAAGGCTATGAGACTGTTAAATAGCCACCACTAGACGGCTATCACCCGATTACTCAACCCTGCACCTTAGAGGCTGCTGACCCATATACATAGGCATGGAATCACTGGTTACTCAACCCTGCACCTTAGAGGCTGCTGACCCATATACATAGACATGGAATCACTGGCCACTATAATAATGGAACACTGGTCACTGTAATAAAGTTTACATACTGCTTCACTCATTTCAAATGTATACACTGTCTTCTACTGTATTTTAGTCAATGCCACTCCGACATTGCTCATCCTAATGTTTATATAGTTCTTACTTCCATTATTTTACTTTTAGATGTGTGTGTATTGTTGTAAAATGTTAGAAACTACTGCACTGTTGGATCTATGAACACAAGCGTTTCGCTACACTCGCCAAAACATCTGCTAAATATGTGTATGTGACCATTACAAATGGATTTGATTTGATTTGATTTAGCTACATTGTTGAGGATAGCATTCTGGAAAATGTTCATTACTTGAATAGGTATTGCAACTCTATGTTTTCTAACTCTATGTATTGCAACTCTATGTATTGCAACTCTATGTATTGCAACTCTATGTATTCCAACTCTATGTATTCCAACTCTATGCATTGCAACTCTATGTATCCAACTCTATGTATTCTAAATCTATGTATTGCAACTCTATGTATTGCAACTCTATGTATTGCAACTCTATGTATTCCAACTCTATGTATTGCAACTCTATGTATTGCAACTCTATGTATTGCAACTCTATGTATTCCAACTCTATGTATTGCAACTCTATGTATTGCAACTCTATGCATTGCAACTCTATGTATCCAACTCTATGTATTCTAAATGTATGTATTCTAAATGTATGTATTGCAACTCTATGTATTGCAACTCTATGTATTGCAACTCTATGTATTCCAACTCTATGTATTGCAACTCTATGTATTGCAACTCTATGTATTGCAACTCTATGTATTCCAACTCTATGTATTCCAACTCTATGCATTGCAACTCTATGTATCCAACTCTATGTATTCTAAATCTATGTATTGCAACTCTATGTATTGCAACTCTATGTATTGCAACTCTATGTATTGCAACTCTATGCATTCCAACTCCTTGTATTCCAACTCTATGTATTCCAACTCTATGTATTCCAACTCTATGTATTCCAACTCTATGTATTCCAACTCTATGTATTCCAACTCTATGTATTGCAACACTATATGAGCCTTACAATGGGCTCAGTGTTATTTAGTAGGGATGCTGAAAGCTCAGTGTTATTTAGCAGGGAGGCTGAAAGCTCCATGTTATTTAGTAGGGAGGCTGAATGTTTGAAAGTTAGTATTGCGTTTGTGATTATAAAGTGCTTTTTCTCTGTCCAGTCTGTATTGGCCACATAGTGTTGACCACTGTCAATGCCACAATGGTCCAGGAACAGGCCATGACTTCCTCTGATGGTGCCTGGTGGGAGGCAGTGAAGGGGAACTCAGAGCCAGGGGGAGTTCTGTCAGTAAGTCAAGGGGCTTGTCAGAAGGCGACGCCTACCTGGGGTATGAGGGGAACCAGAAGGAACCACGGGGGAGACATGGGGCAGGCCTCAGGCTCCTCCACCTCAACACATGTGTTCTTGAGCTCAGATCTAACTCCCCTACGGACGGCCCTCAGAAGAGCACTCGCCTGGAAAATGATCTGACAGGCATCTGCACAAATACACAACACAAACAACCCAGGTTTTTAATTGAACCTGGCCTAAGAGCCATATCATAAGATCATTTAAACAACCACAGGGCTGGATAAAAAATAATTACAACAAATTGAACAGAGCACACTTCAATGCCTCGCTAAATCAGGCACGCTGAATTAACTGTTAATTTAGTGTGACTGTCAAAAGTATTATTTTAATATCCTTATCTAGATGACTATGATGGGCCTAAATTGCAAAGGAATGAGGTGATGTGAAGACTAATAATGGAAGTGAAAACATTGAATACAATTACTGCAATCGGCCAAAATTACACAAACATAAACAAATATATTGTCTGACAGATATGTGTACACACATGCAATGACTCACTGTTCGAGAGCATCAAAACTGTGATGTATCATGGGTAAATTGTGACTGCCTGACTGATCTACAAATAATATTCAATACATGTACTGCACTGTATTTAAGAATATGACAATGTACTGCACTGTATTTAAGAATATGACAATGTACTGCACTGTATTTAAGAATATGACAATGTACTGCACTGTATATGTGAATAGTATTTCTGTTGTCTCTTGGCGTCTTTCCTTTATAGAACTGTTATTTTAATTCAATTTAATATCATATTTTATGTTGTTCTTGTCTAGTACTACTGTGTACTTTGTCATGTATTTCTTTGTTTTTATGTGAAACCCAGGAAGAGGATCTGCCACATGTGCAGTAGCTAATGCAGATCATATTTAACTCCTGAGCAGCACATTAGTGCAGACAGCATTCTAATCAGGAATATCACTCAGTAATCGTTAACGAGGACACCAGCTCAACAGTCACAGGTACAGACAAATGTTACTGAAATACAGCCCCTGAACTTCACACCAAATTTGACAGCAAAACAAAATGTATAGCCCAAAGCTATCTAACATCACAGTTATTCAACCATCAGCTCTGACAATCAGTTTTGAGACTCTGACCTGGCCCATCCCGAGCCTCAGGGCCCAAGGTCCCATTAGTCCTGACCCCACAGACTCTAGACCTAAGGCAGACCAGCCACTCAGCTCTACAGGTGACCCCACAGACTCTAGGCCTAAGGTAGACCACCCACTCAGCTTTACAGCTGACCCCACAGAATCTAGACCTAAGGCAGACCACCCACTCAGCTCTACAACTGAACCCACAGACTCTAGGCCTAAGGCAGACCACCCACTCAGCTGTACAGCTGACCCCACAGACTCTAGGCCTGAGGTAGACCACCCACTCAGCTGTACAGCTGACCCCACAGACTCTAGGCCTAAGGCAGACCACCCACTCAGCTCTACAGCTGACCACACATAATCTAGACCTAAGGCAGACCACCCACTCAGCTCTACAACTGACCCCACAGACTCTAGGCCTAAGGCAGACCACCTTCTCAGCTCTACAGCTGACCACACAGACTCTAGACCTAAGGCAGACCACCCATTTAGCTCTACAGCTGACCCCACAGACTCTAGGCCTAAGGCAGACCACCCACTCAGCTCTACAGCTGATCACACAGACTCTAGACCTAAGGCAGACCACCCACTCAGCTCTACAGCTGACCACACATACACTAGACCTAAGGCAGACCATCCACTCAGCTCTACAGCTGACCCCACAGACTCTAGGCCTAAGGCAGACCACCCACTCAGCTCCACAGCTCCACCCACACAGCCCCACAACTGACCCTACCCTATAGTCACTAGATGCATCTCCTTGCCTTATCCGTTCCATCATCTGCACTGACATAAAATAACTAGATGAATTAAAGCAAATTGCCTTCTTTCATTCATCAGTGCGATGTTTTTTTAAATCAGTGCAGATGAAAGAGGAGTAGACGAGGAGACACGGTCATGTCAGACTATTGAGATGTATTAATTCCGTCCTGAAGCCCTGGAGCTCTACAACACAGCTGAAGCCCTGGAGCTCTACAACACAGCTAAAGCCCTGGAGCTCTACAGCAGAGCTATGGCCATTCCCCTTCAATATGTTATTGACCTGCAGGATAGTGTAATTGAATATAATAGATAGTACCCACCCCCTACCCCCCAGAATATTGATGATCACTGATGATGTCCCTCATGCACTAAAAAGCCATTATGTTTTTAAAGCAGCACAGTGATGATACATTATTTCAATAGAAGCAATAATAACCACAGTCCTATCACGCCTATCTCTGATTGGATACCTCTAGTCCACCAAAACCTGCAGCTGATTCATCACTCCAGAACCTGTTTCCACTGCTCCAGTCCAATGGTGGTGAGCTTTACACTACTCCAGAACATGTTTCCACTGCTCCAGTCCAATGGTGGTGAGCTTTACACCACTCCAGAACCTGTTTCCACTGCTCCAGTCCAATGGTGGTGAGCTTTACACCACTCCAGTCCAATGGTGGTGAGCTTTACACCACTCCAGAACCTGTTTCCACTGTTCCAGTCCAATGGTGGTGAGCTTTACACCGCTCCAGAACCTGATTCCACTGCTCCAGTCCAATGGTGGTGAGCTTTACACCACTCCAGAACCTGTTTCCACTGCTCCAGTCCAATGGTGGTGAGCTTTACACCACTCCAGAACCTGTTTCCACTGCTCCAGTCCAATGGTGGTGAGCTTTACACCACTCCAGAACGTGTTTACACCACTCCAGTCCAATGGTGGTGAGCTTTACACCACTCCAGAACGTGTTTACACCACTCCAGTCCAATGGTGGTGAGCTTTACACCACTCCAGAACGTGTTTCCACTGCTCCAGTCCAATGGTGGTGAGCTTTATACCGCTCCAGAACCTGTTTCCACTGTTCCAGTCCAATGGTGGTGAGCTTTACACCGCTCCAGAACCTGTTTCCACTGCTCCAGTCCAATGGTGGTGAGCTTTACACCACTCCAGAACCTGTTTCCACTGCTCCAGTCCAATGGTGGTGAGCTTTACACTACTACAGAACGTGTTTCCACTGCTCCAGTCCAATGGTGGTGAGCTTTACACCGCTCCAGAACCTCTTTCCACTGCTCCAGTCCAATGGTGGTGAGCTTTACACCGCTCCAGAAACTGTTTCCACTGCTCCAGTCCAATGGTGGTGAGCTTTACACCACTCCAGAACGTGTTTACACCACTCCAGTCCAATGGTGGTGAGCTTTACACCACTCCAGAACGTGTTTCCACTGCTCCAGTCCAATGGTGCTGAGCTTTACACCGCTCCAGAACCTGTTTACACCACTCCAGACCAATGGTGGTGAGCTTTACACCACTCCAGAACGTGTTTACACCACTCCAGTCCAATGGTGGTGAGCTTTACACCACTCCAGAACGTGTTTCCACTGCTCCAGTCCAATGGTGGTGAGCTTTACACCGCTCCAGAACCTCTTTCCACTGCTCCAGTCCAATGGTGGTGAGCTTTACACCGCTCCAGAACCTGTTTCCACTGCTCCAGTCCAATGGTGGTGAGCTTTACACCACTCCAGAACGTGTTTACACCACTCCAGTTCAATGGTGGTGAGCTTTACACCACTCCAGAACGTGTTTCCACTGCTCCAGTCGAATGGTGGTGAGCTTTACACCGCTCCAGAACCTGTTTCCACTGCTCCAGTCCAATGGTGGTGAGCTTTACACTACTCCAGAACATGTTTCCACTGCTCCAGTCCAATGGTGGTGAGCTTTACACCACTCCAGAACCTGTTTCCACTGCTCCTGTCCAATGGTGGTGAGCTTTACACCGCTCCAGAACCTGTTTCCACTGCTCCAGTCCAATGGTGGTGAGCTTTACACCACTCCAGAACCAGTTTCCACTGCTCCAGTCCAATGGTGGTGAGCTTTACACTACTCCAGAACATGTTTCCACTGCTCCAGTCCAATGGTGGTGAGCTTTACACCACTCCAGAACCTGTTTCCACTGCTCCTGTCCAATGGTGGTGAGCTTTACACCACTCCAGAACCTGTTTCCACTGCTCCAGTCCAATGGTGGTGAGCTTTACACCACTCCAGAAAACGTGTTGACGAACTGACTTGTTGGAAAGGTGGTATCCTGTGACGGTGCCACGTTGAAAGTCACTGAGCTCTTCGGTAAGGCCATTCTACTGCCATTGTTTTTCTATGGAGATTGTATGTCTTTTAAACACCTGTCAGGAACGGGTGTCGCTGAAATAGCCGAGTCCAGTCATTTGAAGGGGTGTCCATATATATTTTTTAAATGTAGTGTACATCACAGAAGTATAACAAAACTGTTTGATGTAGAAACACTGTTTTTTGTCCCCCCCAAAAACTAAGACATTATTAATTATGAAATTATGAAAAATATTTGTAACATTCCACTCATGCGGCCAAAGAGGGTGATTTGGCCATTGACTGCAGAAAAGGGCTACCCCTAATTTGCTCCATGGGCGCTGTACTACCATAGCTGGCCCTGTAAAACAACACATTTCACCACACCTATTTGGTGTATGTGACAATAAAACATCCTTTCCATCCTTAATGTGTTGCTCAATATTGCAATTTAAAATATTTATGTAACAAACCCTGCTGAAGTAAAACATGTAACATTTAGAGTAAACCATGTCTACTGTCTGTCCCCTAAAGATAACTGTGTCAGTGTGCAGTGAGAGAGGCTGTACATAATGGAAAGCCTGAATGCTGTTATGACTGTGTCCCATGTGCAGAGGGAAAGATTAGCAACGCTACAGGTACCACAAGCCCAACAATCAAACTACACACAACTAAAATTACTCTCTGTGTGTCCTAATCCAGTTATTTTCAGGATTCAATTCCTGATTAATGTAATGTCTAGATTATGACATCATGTCTTCTACTTCTACTACAAATCATAGTAATCATGATATCCGATTGATCTGACAGATAAAGTGTTTACCGTGAATGCAGTCTCTGCGAACACAGCAATATTACCCTTAAATTTCATATAAATAAATAATATATATAAATAATAATTCACTATTCACATGAAATAAATAATAATAAATAATAATTCACTATTCACATGAAATAAATAGTAATTATCAACAAAATAACAGGGGCTTTTAAATTATGGTGAACACTTGGAGACATTTTGGGGTTAAGTTTGGTTGAAATCTTCCGAGAAGACACAGTGTGCACAGAGGGACATTTGAAAATGCTGCATTTGTACGCTTCAACTAGTCTGACACATTAAAAAAATATCCAGAAAAAAACGTAATGTTAATTTAATACAACAGGCTTTTGAAATGCAATATTGGTGCACAATTTCTACTTCAAATATTAAAGGGATGCAAATCGGACTCATGTCTTGGAACGACCCTACTGCTCATCAGAGACTCAACCTATACTAAACTAGTAAGTCAACATCAGACATATTTCAGTTTTAAGTTTGTTAGGAAGGCTCCCCCATATCCCATAAAAACTTGTGAGCAAGGTGTGTGAACATCTGTTTTCTAATAAGGTTTGGTGATTAGGGTGTACACTGAGAGATTACATCTGGAGGCTAAGGTTTAGGAAAACATGCAGGGTTGAGAGGGAAGCACAACTATACACACAAAGGACTTGAATATGACACCTTCATCCACCTGTATACTGTGTGCTGGCATTAGCAGTCCTAAAACACACACAATCTGTATTCGTTATCACTCACTAGGAAAATGTGTATACAACATTGGTCAAACCTAAATATGCAGGAGTTTGAATATATAATGTAGGGTATTTGTTATAAAACTGTGGTGTTGCGTATTTTGGCAGTAGCACAGCCAAAACACAGCCCTTATGACCTCATCCTTCTCTGATTTGCTTAGAAGAAAGCGTCACAGTCTCCAGCATGCATAAAACCCAGACATTTTAGGGGGTGGGGGTCAGGTCTTCCCTGATTCCTTTAGGAGGCCTCTTACAGAGTGTGTGTGAGAGAGTGTGATGCAGCTACTATGGGTGGTAGTGATGGGGGTGTTAAGAGCCTTTTGGGCAGAGGGAGAGGAGGCTCTCTGTCGGATACTGGGAAGACCAGAGTTCCCTATGCTGTCCAAGGAAGGAGACGTGACTATAGGAGGAGCCTTCTCCATCCACACCAAAATCTCAGAGCCCCTGCTCTCATTCACAGACACACCACCTCCTCTCATCTGCTCAAGGTAAGCTCTTTGACAGTCACCCAGTCTCTGTGATGGATTTATGTGTCATTGACTTGACCATTCTTTTTTGACAAGTACAAAAGAAGATTACAATCATAAGATTCAAAGAAGAACCAAACCTGACAATGAAATCGGACCATGGTCATTTCTGCAGTTTCACATCTTCTACCAGACGAACCTAATGCAATGCTTTTTGTTCCCCTTCTGTTTCCGCAGCATGAACCTCATAGATTTTCATTTAGCTCAGACCATGATCTTTGCCATCGAAGAGATCAATAACAACAGTTCTTTGCTCCCCAACATCTCTATTGGCTACAGGATATATGATAGTTGTGGCTCGACTCTGTCCTCCATGCGTGCGGTTATGGCTCTGATGAACGGTCAGGAGAGGACGGTGGGAAAGACCTGCTCTGGCCAATCAGCAGTCCACGCCATCATCGGTGCCTCTGATTCTTCCTCCACTATTGTGATGTCACGATCCACAGGAGCTTTTCAAATACCAGTGGTAATGAAGTCACACATACATTTGAACAATTCTGTCTGATGAAAAATAATTACTTATTGTCTTATTTCTCCTGTTCTATCTAGATCAGCCACTTCGCCACCTGCGCATGTCTGAGTAACAGAAAGGAGTTCCCCTCCTTCTTCAGAACCATCCCCAGTGACTTCTACCAGAGTAGAGCCCTAGCCCAACTTGTCAAATACTTTGGCTGGACCTGGGTGGGGGCTGTTAGAAGTGACAATGCCTACGGGAACAACGGCATGGCGACCTTCATGGAGGCTGCCAGTCTGGAGGGTGTGTGTATAGAGTACTCTGAGGCTATCTTATGGAACAACCCCAGGGAGCAGATAGCCAGGGTGGTTGAGGTGATTAGCAGGGCCAGCTCCAAGGTTGTGGTGGCCTTTCTGTCCCAGTGGGAGATGGATGTTCTGCTGGAGGAGGCATTGGCCCAGAACCTGACCGGGCTGCAGTGGGTAGGCAGTGAGTCCTGGATAACTATTGATCGCCTGGCCACTAGGAGGAGCTCTGCTGTCCTCAGCGGTACTCTGGGATTCACCATCAGTAAGTCTAAGATCCCAGGCCTCAGAGAGTTCCTGCTCCGTGTCGGTCCAGCCCAGGATCCAAACAACACCCTGCTCAGAGAGTTCTGGGAGATCACGTTCAGCTGCAGGTTTTCCCCTCAGCAGGAGAAAGAGAGTGGGCCTAGGCAGAGTCAGTGCTCTGGGTCTGAGAGACTAGAGGAAATCATTAACCCCTTTACTGACACATCCGCGCTGAGATTCTCTAATAATGTGTATAAGGCAGTGTATGCTGTGGCCCACTCCATACATGACCTGCTGACCTGCAGGCACGGTGAAGGCCAAGGTGGGAATAGGAACTGTGCACACAGAGACAGCATCGAGCCAGGACAGGTGAGTGGCTACCTCTATCGGCCACCAAAAGTTCATTTTGTTCAACAGATTTGAGAATTGACTGACAGGTTTTATGAAATTGCCAAATATTTACAATCACACAATGTTATTTCTAAAGTACTTGAATTATAGTCTTAGAAAAAAGGTGCTATCTAGATCATAAAGGGTTCTTCAGCTGTCCCCATAGGATAACCCTTTGAGGAACCCTTTTTGGTACCAGGTAGAACACTTTGGGTTCCATATAAAACCTTTTCCATAGAGGGTTCTACCTGGAACCCAAAGGGTTCTACCTGGAACCTAAAATGATTCTACCTTTAACAAAAAAGCGTTCTCCGATGGGGACAGTGTTGTGTATGAATTTTACACTATAATCCATGTTGATTATTTTAACTCTTGCAGGTGTTGAGATACCTGCGGGACTTAAACTTCACCATGAAGTCTGGGGAGAGAGTTTATTTTGATGAGAACGGAGACCCCACAGCCATCTATGAGCTGGTGAACTGGCAGAGAGACCAGGCAGGAGAGACTGTGTTTGTCACTGTGGGGAATTACAATGCCTCTCTCCCTAAAGGAGACCAGTTTGCCATGAATGGGATACAGATTGTATGGGCTGACAATCCCTTAAAGGTACACAGTTACACAGAAAACACATGGTAGCAGGTACAGGTACTTAAACAAAATGCAGATTATTACATTAAATATACTTTAATTGATGGTAGAAATCTGTTGACACATACTGTGAGAATGAATTGAGTGATTGTGTAACCAATGGGTTTAATAATGTGAGTGAAGGAGTAAAGAGAGAGAGAGACAGGAAGAGGGAGTGAGCAGGTGTTGTGTTGTGTTTCAGAGGCCTCGGTCTGTGTGTAGTGACAGCTGCCTCCCAGGGTACCGCCAAGCAGAGATCAAAGGAATGCCAGTCTGCTGTTTTTCCTGTATCCCCTGTGCTGCTGGAGAGATCAGCAACCTAACAGGTGAGACACCTGATACCACCGCCGGCCCCATACTCTTAGATAAAAGGGTTCCAAAAGGGTTCTTGGGGTGTCCCCATAGGATGAAACTCTTTTTGGTTAAAGGTAGAACTCTTTTGTGTTCCATGTAGAACCCTCTATGGAAAATGTTTTATATGGAACACAAAATGGTTCTACCTGGAACCAAATAGTGTTCTTGAAAGGGTTCTCCTATGGGGACCGCCAAAGAATCCCTTTAGGTTTTAGATAGCATGTTTTTTTCTAAGAGTGTAGCCTCCTGGGAGCCCTCAGCAAAATGTTGTTTTTGCTCTGGGGGCCACTAGCGGCCTCTGATGACGCTCTGACTGATACTAACCAAATCCACTTAACAAAAAGATACATAAAATGTAGAATGTGTTATCTTCTAGAATATAATACACAACGTGACTATAGATCATATTGACTATAGTGTTTTCCTTGTAGACTCAACTAAATGCACACAGTGTTCCCTGGAATACTGGTCCAACGGAGACAAGAGTCGCTGTGTCCCAAAGGTGGTGGAATTTCTCTCATTTGACGAAACCATGGGAATCCTCCTGGCTGCAATCTCATTGGTTGGAGCATGTTTAACCATAGTGGTGTCATTGGTCTTTTTTTCCTTCCGAGAGACTCCGATCGTCAAGGCCAGCAACTCTGAGCTGAGCTTCCTGCTGCTCTTCTCCTTGACTCTGTGTTTTCTGTGTTCTCTTACTTTCATTGGCCGGCCCTCTGAGTGGTCCTGTATGCTGCGCCACACAGCGTTTGGGATCACCTTTGCTCTGTGTATGTCCTGCGTCCTGGCAAAGACCATAGCGGTGGTGATAGCTTTCCAGGCCACAATGCCAGGCAATACAGTTCCCCAGTGCTCTATTCCTCTCCAGAGAATCAGTGTGTTCAGTTGTACCCTCCTACAGGTGGTTATATGTGTTCTCTGGTTAGCTCTAGCTCCTTCAGTCCCAGTCAAAAACACAGCCCACGCCACTGAAAAGGTCATTCTAGAGTGTGATGTGGGTTCAGCTATTGGTTTCTGGGCTGTGTTGGGGTATATAGGACTCCTGGCTCTCTTGTGCTTTATGCTGGCTTTTCTGGCTCGAAAGCTTCCTGATAACTTCAGTGAGGCAAAATTCATCACCTTCAGCATGCTCATATTCTGTGCAGTCTGGATCACCTTTATCCCAGCTTATGTCAGCTCTCCTGGGAAGTTCACAGTAGCTGTGGAGATATTTGCCATTTTGGCCTCCAGTTTTGGGTTGCTTTTCTGTATATTTGGTCCAAAGTGTTATATCATATTACTTAAACCAGAGAAAAATACAAAAAAACACATCATGGGGAAAAGTCATGTAAAATCACAATAACGTAGTTTACAGAACAGGGACCTGGAGGAAAAAGGCTTCAATTTAATTCAGAGGGATGTTTTAGTATTTATTTTAATCTAGTCCAGAAGAGGGTCATGTAATTTCAATATTTTTAATTGTTTTAGAATGAGTTGCTTATTAGGCTATACCTCCATGTGTGCCCCATGCCGCCCTTCATCTCCGATTCTCCCCACTGAGCGCAACATCAAGTGTGTCTGTAGGCTGTTTAGTATGGTGATCAATCAAATTATCCATGCATGCTCAGAGAAGCACAGTTATCTATTTTTATATAGACGCACCGTGGCTAGGAAAAACTCCCTAGTATGGCCAGAACCTAGTAAACCTATAGAGAAACCAGGCTCTGAGGGGTGGCCAGTCCTCTTCTGGCTGTGCCGGATTGAGATTATAAGAGTACATGGCCATTAAGGCCAGATGGTTCTTCAAGATGTTCAAATGTTCATAGATGACCAGTAGGGTCAAATAATAATCAGTGGTTGTAGAAGGTGAAACAGATCAGCACCTCAGAAGTAAATGTCAGATTGCTTTTCATAGCCGAGCTTTCAGCGGTTGAGACAGCAGGTGCGGTAGAGAAAGAGAGAGAGAGAGAGAGAGAGTCCAAAACAGCAGGCCCGGGACAAGGTGGAACGTCCGGTGAACAGGTCTGGGTTCCATAGCCACAGGCAGAACAGTTGAAACTGGAGCAGCAGCACGACCAGGTGGACTAGAGACAGCCAGGAGTCATCAGGTCAGGTAGTCCTGAGGCATGGTCCAAGGGCTCAGGTCCTCCGGGATGGGAGGGGAGAGAGAGAGAGATGGGAGAATTAGACACCAGATAAGACAGGAGAATTTCACCAGATAGGGCAGACTGAACCTAGCCCCCCAGCACATAGACTATTGCAGCATAGATACTGGGGGCTGAGACAGGCCGGGTGAGGGGAACACTGTGGACCTGTCTTACGATACCCCCGGACAGGCCAACCAGAAAGGATTTAACCCCACCCGCTTTGCCAAAGCACAGCCCCCACACCACGAGAGGGATAATCTCCTATAGCATCACACCCATCATTAACGGTAACATATCAAGGATTACAGATGGAGTGCTGTCAGGTGGAGTGCTGTGAGACACCGCAGCTGGAAGATCTCCTGGTGATCAATCCGCTAACAGTCACAGCTAAGGCTGGGGAGCCTGTGTGCAGACGTGATGGAACATAATAACTGTCACAGTTCTCAAAAGACATCAACTTAGGAGACATTTTCTCCTTTCACCAAAACCCAGTAGAGAGAATAAAGTAGACGTCACACGTCAAACGTCTGATTTATGATCCTATGTCCGGATGACACATACATGCCCAAATATGGGCATCCGGTCAGGATATCCTGGTGGGAAGGTGTCACGTGGTTATGCCAATATAAGTGCATCCTGTTCCTGTTGTCATGAGGTTGCCCTCTTTGGGTACAGCAAGCCCATCCTTCTCTCTCTGTCTCCTACACTCAGGCTGCTGCAACCTCAGGTCGTAAATTCCTGGAGGAGATTATCTCCTCATGGCCACAGTATATAGAGAGGGACATTTTCATAGAGAAAACAAAGGAATTTCTTCCACCTCGCAGAACTTGAGGTCTGAACAACGTTTATGTTCTGGAGAAGGTATAAAAGATCGGTGAAGCATCTAGCTACGAACTGGTCCGTTTGGTACAATTTTGTGAAACTCATGAGAGACAATACGACCACATTACCATAACTCTGTTTATATAATTTCCTCAGTTTTGAGGCTTGCATCTAATTTCTGTACAGGATGAATGAGGAAAGATGAAACTATTTGTGAAATTATGGGATGCTATGTATTGATGTAACGTGAGAGAATTGTATTTCTGTGTAAAGTTTCACTTAAGTCACTGGCACGCCCCCATGAACACAGCCAGGACTTGGCGTCATGCGACAGCCTTTTTCTGCTCTTCCGAATAAAACCCCCACCTTTAGAATTCCTCAACAGACCATGTTTCTCTCAATCATGAGAGGACAAAGGTTGCAGACCAGCTTACCTCGATAAAGAGAGGGCCAAGGTTTGAGACGATTGCTGAATCTTTTAACCATCCCACGTGGTTAAACTCTTAGACTATCGATACCAACAGAATAAGAACAAGTGTTTGATTAAATTACTAGTCTGCAGCTAGGAATCCGGTATCATTGAACGCGAAGACCGACAACCGCAGAAACATCTATTCTATAACGATGTGAATGAATGTCACTCTGAACTATCCATACAAACCATGACAGAGAGAGAGAGAGGGCGGACAGACTCTCCAACAGAATCAAATATTTCAACAGAGATCCCGACGACACACTGAGGGTAAATATATATATTGATTGCAATTGTTCCCGAATGTGTGAGCGTTCATGTGCAAGGGATTAGCATTACAATTGTTATAATTATCAACTGTGTGTTGTCTTATCTCAGTCGACCCCCACTTCCCTTTTGTACACCAAGCCGCGATGACGGTTTATCCCAATAGGGAAACTCCGTTAACACTTCCTTGTAACTATCTACTGTTTGTTTATGCATTTCTGTGAATTACTTAGTTAGTAAATAAATGATTTAAGACAATTGATGTATGGATGACTCATAGTGAAGACTGGGTTCGTGCAGATAACCAAGAATTTACAACTTTCAGATGAGACTGAAATAAGGTGACGATTAATATTGACTGCTATTGATGTAAAATATTACTAGGTCTTTAAGAGTTTATTTGGAAGATAACAGCTCTATAAATATTATTTTGTGGTGCCCCGACTTTCTAGTTAATTACATTTACATGATTAGCTCGATCAGTTAATATTAATTACAGAGAAAGGATTTTATAGAATAGCATGTCATATCACTTAATCCGGCATAGCCAAAGACACAAAACTGTTGTCACGTGTTAGAGTGTGTGTGTTATTTTATGGCTATATTGCATCTATTCCTTTGAAGTTGTCATGATGATTGATGTGTAGGGACCTCGTGGAACTGGGGGGTATGTGTTTGAACATTTCAAAGAGGATGGCCCCACACCCACCCTATTTTATTGCCCTTAGGGTTGTTGTCTATGAAGCAGGATTGTCCGGGGGGGATTGTGTTGGCGGCAGACGCATTATAAATAAGGCCCAGAACAACACATGCGGCCCCAGAACACTTAACAATATGTTTTAAATAAAACCCAGAACATTAAATAAAACCCAGAACATAAAATGATGTCTGCTATGCCAATTCTCGGGGTGCTATGCATCTCTTGTCACGAACCCAATGATAAAATCATCGAGGACATTTTGTATGATACCGCTGAATGTTTTGAAGGAGTTTTGGATACGAGTGATGGACATATGGCTTACATATTCAAACCTGTGGATTCAACTGTGAAGATTTTCACAGACAGCGGTGCCAAACCCCTTTATCATGCAAAACCCAGGAGTTTTTCTCCTGTATGAGAGAATGGCTTAAGATAAGGCTAGCGCTCTGTCAAATTGAACAGGCCCTGAGTGGTACAAACCTGCCAGGCTATGCATTGGAAGAGCTTGTGTGCGGGCGCAGTGATTTGAAAGCCATAAGGATCTCTTCAATGGCATATAGCCCCGAATCCAAAGTGACAATTTTAGCATGTGAACAATTTGATAGTACAAAAGAGACAAAGTCTGTCTGTTCATATGTATGTTCCAAAGCCTGCAAGGATGTAAAAATTTTTATGCCCGTGTTTAGATTTAAATGGATTGATTACCCTATATTCATAACCCTGATGAAAAAGCTGGACAGTCTTTTCCAAAATCGTGAACAATTACGTCGCTGGCCGCTTCTATCCTTAAGACAAACACAGGGTCTAAATGCAAGACGTTTGATCTATCCATGAGTTGAAAACTTACGGAGCCTTGACGGAGCGTGTGTGGGATATCCTGCGAGCAAGAGATTCTGTCTTGACGATGGTGAGTTGGAGACGGATGGATTTAGAAACATATAGCCAGGCCCTTTATCTGTAATGAAGGAATTTTATATGAATACAGTCTTTCCTACAACAGCATGTTATAAACATTTAAAGGTTATTAAAAGTTTAGTACTGTGTCTGGTAATGATGTAAATATAAATAAAACATACGTGCAGGGTAGACTAGGGGCAGCAGGGTAGCCTAGTGGTTAGAGCGTTGGACTAGTAACCAGAAGGTTGCAAGTTCAAACTCCTGAGCTGACAAGGTACAAATCTGTCATTCTGCCCCTGAACAGGCAGTTAACCCACTGTTCCTAGGCCATCATAAAAAATAAGAATTTGTTCTTAACTGACTTGCCTGGTTAAATAAAGGTAAAATAAACAAATTCAATATTGCGCCGTAAAATTGTTTAACTAATTATAACATGTTTTAAAAAGGTTTGTACTAAATATTATGTATTAAATAAATGGACACCTTTTCATCCAAGCTACTCAATACTGCCCCTGCAGCCATAAAAAGTTAACAAGTTCTCATTTAAAACTGCAACCTGGCCAAGATAAAGCAAAGCAGTGTGACACAGACAACAACACAGAGTTACACATGGAGTAAACAATAAACAAGCCAATAACACAAAAAAAGTCTGTGTGCAAAAGGCATGAGGAGGTAAGCAATAAATAGGCCACATGAGCGAATAATTACAATTTAGCAGATTAACACTAGAGCGATACATGAGCAGATGATGATGTGGAAGTAGAGATACTGGTGTGCAAAAGAGCTGAAAAGTAAATGAAATAAAAACAGTATGGGGATAAGGTAGGTAGATTGGGTGGGCTATTTACAGATGGACTATGTACAGCTGCAGTGATCGGTGAGCTGCTCAGATAGTTGATGTTTAAAGTTCGTGAGGGAAATAAAAGTCTTCAACTTCAGCAATTTTTGCAATTTGTTCCAGTCACTGGCAGCAGAGAACTGGAAGGAAAGGCGACCAAAATAGGTGTTGGCTTTGGGGATGATCAGTGAGATATACCTGCTGAAATGTGTGTTGTTATCGTGACCAGTGAACTGAGATAAGGCGGAGCTTCACCTAGCATGGACTTATAGATGACCTGGAGCCAGTGGGTTTGGCGACGAATATGTAGCGAAGGCCAGCCAACTAGAGCATACAGGTCGCAGTGGTGGGTGGTATAAGGTAATTTGGTAACAAAACAGATGGCACTGTGATAGACTGCATCCAGTATTATGCGTAGAGTGTTGGAAGCTATTTTGTAGATGACATCACTGAAGGTGAGGATCGGTAGGATAATCAGTTTTACTAGGGTAAGTTTGGCGACGTGAGTGAAGGAGGCTTTGTTGGGAAATTGAAAGCCGATTCTAGATTTGATTTTAGATTGGAGATGTTTAATATGAATCTGGAAGGAGAGTTTAGAGTCTAGCCAGACACCTAGCTATTTATAGTTGACCACATATTCTAAGTCGGAACCATCCAGGGTGGTGATGCTAGTCGGGCTGGCAGGTGAGAGCAGTGAACAGTTGAAAAGCATGCATTTGGTTTTACTAGCGTTTAAGAGCAGTTGGAAGCCACGGAATGAGTGTTGTATGGCATTGAAGCTCGTTTGGAGGTTAGTTAGCACAGTGTCCAAGGAAGGGCCAGAAGTAAGCAGAATGGTGTCGTCTGCGTAGAGGTGGATCAGGGAATCGCCCGCAGCAAGAGCGACATCATTGATGTATACAGAGAAAAGAGTCGGCCTGAGAATTGAACCCTGTGGTACCCCCATAGAGACTGCCAGAGGTCCAAACAACATGGCCTCCGATTCGACACACTGAACTCTGTCTGCAAAGTGGTTGGTGAACCAGACGAGGCAGTCATTAGAAAAACCAAGGCTATTGAGTCTGACGATAAGAATATGGTGATTGACAGAGTCGAAAGCCTTGGCCACGTCGATGAAGACGGCTGCACAGTACTGTCTTTTATCGATGGCGGTTATGATATCGTTTAGTACCTTGAGCGTTATTGAGTTGCACCCGTGACCGGCTCGGAAGCCGGATTGCACAGCGGAGGTACGTTGGGATTCGAAATGCTCAGTGATCTGTTTATTAACATGGCTTTCGAAGACTTTAGATAGGCAGGGCAGGATGGTATAGGTCTGTAACATTTTGGGTCTAGGTTGTCACCCCCTTTGCAGAGTGGGACGACTGCGGCAGATTTCCAATCTGTAGGGATCTTGGATGATTCGAAAGAGTGGTTGAACAGGCTGGTAATAGGGGTTGCAACAATGGCGGTGGATTACTTTAGAAAGAGAGGGTCCAGATTGTCTAGCCCAGCTGATTTGTACGGGTCCAGGTTTTTCAGCTCTTTCAGAATATCGGCTGTCTGGATCTGGGTGAAGGAGAAGCTGGGGAGGCTTGGGTGTGTAGCTGCGGGGGGGAAGGGGGGGCAGAGCTGTTGGCTGGGGATGGAATAGCCTGGAGGAAGGTATGGCCAGCCGTTGAGAAATGCTCTTTGAAATGTTCGATTATCTTGGATTTATCAGTGGTGAACATGTTACCTAGTCTCAGTGCAGTGGGCAGCTGGGAGGAGGTGCTCTTGTTCTCCATCGAGAAAAGTTTTGTTTTATTACCAAACCACCTTATACCACCCACCACTGCGTCCTCCGCCTTATCTCAGTTCACTGGTCACGATAACAACACCCACCCGTAGCACACGTTCCAGCAGGTATATCTCACTGATCATCCTCAAAGCCAACACCTTATTTGGTCGCCTTTCCTTCCAGTTCTCTGCTGCCAGTGACTGGAACAAATTGCAAAAATTGCTGAAGTTGGAGACTGGTCAGGATAATGTCTATGAGGGTGCCCATGTTTACGGATTTAGGGTTGTACCTGGTGGGTTCCTTGATGATTTGTGTGAGATTGAGGGCATCTAGCTTAGATTGTAGGACTGCTGTGGTGGTAAGCATATCCCAGATATATTCAGAACGAACTCTGAAGCTAGATGGGGGGCAATCAATTCACAAATGGTGACCAGGGCACAGCTGGGAGCGGAGTGGGGTCGATAGCAGGTGGCAACAGTGAGAGACTTATTTCTGGAGAGGTACATTTTTTTACTTAGAATTTCAAACTGTTTTGGTATAGACCTGGAAAGTATCACAGAACTTTGCAGGCTATCTCTGCAGTAGATTGCAACTCCTCCCCCTTTGGTAGTTCTATCTTGGCGGAAAATGTTGTAGTTGGGTATGGAAATCTCAGAATTGTTGGTGGCCTTCCTAAGCCAGGATTCAGACACAGCAAATACATCAGGGTTGGCTGAGTGTGCTAAAGCAGTGTGTAAAACAAACTTAGGGAGGAGGCTTCTGTCACAAATATTACCGAAGGTGACTCCCCTTCTTGTTCGGGTGGCGCTCGGCGGTCGTCATCACCGGTCTACTAGCTGCCGCCGATCCTTTGTTCTGTGTTCGTTTGGTTTTGTCTAATTGGTTTCACCTGTTTCTTGTTTGGTTGTTAGGGTGGGGTTATTTAAGTTTGTTCAGCTCGCTTCTGTTTGTGCAGGCTTGTTCATCTGTATGTGTTAGAGTGGTTAGTGTTTTCATTTGGGTTTCTCGCTGTCCTTTTATTTTTCACGATAGGTAACTTTTGTTCTGTAGTATTACCTGGTTTGGTATACTATTTTTGTTCCTGTGATTTATTCTGGACATTAAAGCGTGTTTTTTTCCCGCATCCTTTGCTCTCTGCGCCTGACTCCACACCTATTCACTCATTGAGCGTTACAGAAGCCCGCAACATATGATTGAGTCAGCAGGAGCAGCGACCACCCCTCTTCCCACGATGGAGGAGAGAGTCCTTCATCACACGTCCATCCTCCATCGCATCGGATCGGAGATAGATCAAATGATGGAGTGGATGGATCGTTGGGAGAGGAGTGGTCTCCCTACTACCCCACCTACCCTCCCACCAGCAACTCTACCATCTCCCCAAGCGGGATCTGGTTCCAGCGCTCTGCGCATTACACCTCTGAGGGAGTACGATGGAGCAGCGGCGGGGTGCCAGGGATTCCTGCTTCAACTAGACCTCTACCTGGCCACCGTTCGGCCGGCTCCCTCGGACGAGGAGAGCGTGAATGTTCTCGTCACTTGCCTTACGGGTAGAGTTCACCTGCCGTTTCCGGGCCGTGTTCAATCACCCTCCGGAGGGCCGAGCGGCGGGTGAGAGGTTGTTCCATCTCAGGCAGGGGACGAGGAGCGCGCAGGACTTCACGCTGGATTTCCGGACCTTGGCCACTGGAGCAGGGTGGAACGACAGGGCCCTGATAGACCATTACAGGTGTAGCCTGAAAGAGGACGTCCGCAGGGAGCTGGCTTGTCGGGACACTACGCTTAGCTTGGATGAACTGATAGACCTGTCGATCCGGTTAGACCATCTGCTAGCTGCTCACGGACGTTCTGAAAGGGTCCTGTTAGTTCCACCTCGTGACCCTCCCGCTCCTATCCCAATGGAGCTAGGAGGGGCCGCGTCTAGGGAGATCGAAGGAGGAGGCTCCTCCTGTACCAGTTGTGGCCAGAGAGGGCACACTTCAGGTCGGTGCTGGAGGAGTTCATCTGGGAGTCGAGAGGGCAGGCAGAACACTCCTCGGTCACCCCAGGTGAGTAAGCACCACACTCTCCCAGAGTTTCCTGTTGGTGACATGTTTTTATTAATTTGTTTCCTTAAATTTTTTCCCTCTCTCCAGCATAAGGCGCTAGTCGATTCAGGCGCAGCTGGGAACTTTATAGATCGCGGACTCGCTCAGAGGTTGAGGATTCCGTTCGTAAAAGTAGACCACCCTTTTCCGGTGCACTCTTTAGATACTCGACCATTAGGGTCAGGGCTGGTCAGTGAGGCCACAATTCCTTTGAAGATGATTACGCAGGGGAATCATAAGGAGCGGATTAGTCTGTTCCTTATTGATTCACCTGCGTTTTCGGTGGTGCTGGGGACTGGCTATTCACAATCCGACGATTTCGTGGAAACAGGGAACTCTCCAGGGGTGATCTGATGAGTGTTCAGGCAGGTGTGTAGGAGTTTCCATTGGTGCGACAACGGTGGAGAGTCCAGACCAGGTTTCCACCGTGCGCATTCCCGCTGAGTATGCCGATTATGCTATCGCTTTCAGTAAAAAGAAAGCGACCCAATTACCACCCCATCGACAGGGGAATTGCGTGATAAACCTCCAGGTAAACGCTGCACTCCCCAGGAGTCATGTGTATCCTTTATCCCAGGAGGAGACGTTGGCTATGGAAACATATGTCACCGAAGCTCTGGGACAGGGGTACATTCGGCCCTCCATGTCACCCGTCTCCTCAAGTTTCTTTTTTGTGAAGAAAAAGGATGGTGGTTTGCGTCCGTGTATTGATTATCGAGGTCTCAATTCCATCACGGTGGGTTTTAGTTACCCACTACCTCTCATTGCTACGGCAGTGGAATCATTTCACGGAGCGCAGTTCTTCACGAAACTGGATCTCAGGAGTGCGTATAATCTGGTGAGTATTCGGGAGGAAGATGAGTGGAAAACCGCATTTAGCACTACATCTGGCCATTATGAGTACCTCGTCATGCCATACGGGTTAAATAATGCTCCAGCTATCTTTCAATCCTTCGTGGATGAGATTCTCAGAGACCTGCACGGACAGGGTGTGGTAGTGTAAATTGACGATATTTTGATCTACTCCGCTACATGCACTGCGCATGTGTCTCTGGTGCGCAAGGTTCTTGGGCGACTGCTGGAGCATGACCTGTACGTGAAGGCAGAGAAATGTGAGTTTTCCAAACAAGCCGTTTCCTTCCTGGGTTATCGCATTTCCAGCTCGGGGCTGGTAATGGAGGGTGACCACGTCAAGGCCGTGCGTAATTGGCCGGCCACGATAAAAGAGGTGCAGCGGTTCTTAGGGTTTGCCAATTACTACCGGAGGTTTATCCGGGGTTTTGGTCAGGTAGCAACTCCTATTACCTCACTGCTGAAGGGGGGGCCGGTGCGTTTGCAGTGGTCAGCAGAGGCGGACGGAGCTTTCCGTAGGTTGAAGGCGCTGTTCACTGAGGCGCCGGTGTTGGCGCATCCGGACCCTTCTTTGGCGTTCATAGTAGAGGTGGACGCATCCGAGGCTGGGGTTGGAGCGGTGCTCTCACAGCGCTCGGGTACGCCACCGAAGCTCCGCCCCTGTGCCTTTTTTTCGAAGAAGCTTGGGCCAGCGGAGCGGAATTATGATGTGGGGGACAGGGAGTTGTTGGCTATGGTTAAGACCCTGAAGGTGTGGAGACACTGGCTTGAGGGGGCTAAGCACCCTTTCCTTATCTGGACTGACCACCGTAACCTGGAGTATATCCGATCAGCTAGGAGACTGAATCCTCGTCAGGCAAGGTGGGCCATGTATTTCACCAGATTTCGTTTTACTATCTCGTATCGACCAGGTTCCCTCAACACTAAGGCCGACGCGCTGTCCCGCCTCTATGACACTGAGGACCGGTCCATCGATCCTACTCCCATCATTCCGGCGGCTAAGCTGGTGGCACCAGTAGTATGGGAGGTGGACGCGGACATCGAACGGGCGCTAAGGGAGAAACCTGCGCCTTCACAGTGTCTGGAGAGTCATAGGTACATGCCGCTCGCTGTTCGTGATCAATTGATTCGATGGGCTCATAGTCTACCCTTGTCGGGTCACCCAGGTATTTCTAGGACAGTGCGAGGTCTTAGGAGGAAGTACTGGTGGCCCACCTTGGTGAGGGATGTGCGATTCTATGTCTTCTCCTGTTCGGTGTGCGCCCAGAGTAAGGCTCCTAGGCACCTGCCACGAGGGAAATTACAACCCCTCCCTGTTCCACAACGGCCGTGTACCCAGCTATCGGTGGATTTTCTTACTGACCTTCCCCCCTCTCAGGGGAACACAACGATCCTGGTCGTTGTGGATCGGTTCTCTAAGTCCTGCCGTCTTATCCCGTTGCCCGGTCTCCCTACGGCCCTGCAGACTGCGGAGGCCCTTTTCACCCATGTCTTCCGGCACTATGGGGTGCCCGAGGATATAGTTTCTGATCGGGGTTCCCAGTTTACCTCCCGTGTGTGGAGGGCATTTATGGAACGTCTGGGGGTCTCGGTCAGCCTGACCTCAGGGTATCACCCCGAGAGTAATGGGCAGGTGGAGAGAGTGAACCAGGAGATGGGTAGGTTTCTCCTCTACCAACATGTCACCATTTGAGTGTGTGTTGGGGTACCAGCCGGTCCTGGCACCATGGCATCAGAGCCAGACTGAGGCTCCTGCGGTGGAGGAGTGGGTGCAGCGCTCTAAGGAGACCTGGAGGGCCGTCCAGGAGTCATTACGCCAAGCGAGTGGACGGCAGAAGAAGAGCGCTGACCGTCACCGCAGTGAGGCCCCCGTGTTTGCACCAGGGGACAGGGTCTGGCTCTCGATCCGAAACCTGCCCTTCCGCTTGCCCTTCCGGAAGCTGGGTCCGCAGTGTTTAGGGCCATTTAAAGTCCTGAGGAGAATAAACAAGGTTTGTTATCGATTATTACTTCCTTCGTATTATCGCATTAACCCCTCGTTTCATGTGTCTCTCCTTAGGCCGGTGGTAGCTGGTCCCATGCAGGAAGGTGAGGTTCCGGAGGTCCCTCATCACCCTGAACATCGAGGGGTCCCCGGCGTACACGATACGAGCTATTCTGGACTCGAGACGCCGGGTGAGGGGCCGGCAGTACCTTGTTGACTGGGAGGGGTACGGTCCGGAGGAGAGGTGCTGGGTCCCGGTGGGGGATATTCTGGATCCATCTATGTTGAGAGAGTTCCATCGCCTCCATCCGGATTGCTCGGCATCTCGGCCCCCGGGTCGTCCCCGAGGCCGGCGCCGGCGCGCTGCGGGAGCTGCGCGTCGGGGGGGTACTGTCTGAATATTACCGAAGGTGACTCCCCTTCTTGTTCGGGTGGCACTCGGCGGTCGTCATCACCGGTCTAATAGCTGCCACCGATCCTTTGTTCTGTGTTCGTTTGGTTTTGTCTAATTGGTTTCACCTGTTTCTTGTTTGGTTGTTAGGGTGGGGTTATTTAAGTTCGTTCAGCCCGCTTCTGTTTGTGCGGGCTTGTTCATCTGTATGTGTTAGAGTGGTTAGTGTTTTCATTTGGGTTTCTCGCTGTCCTTTTATTTTTCACGATAGGTTACTTTTGTTCTGTAATATTACCTGGTTTGGTATACTATTTTTGTTCCTGTGATTTATTCTGGACATTAAAGCGTGTTTTTTCCCGCATCCTTTGCTCTCTGCGCCTGACTCCACACCTATTCACTCATTGAGCGTTACAGCTTCTGATGTTGACATGCATGAAACCAAGGTTTTTTCGATCACAGAAGTCAACAAATGAGGGTGCCTGGGGACACGCAGGGCCTGGGTTTACCTCCACATCACCCGAGGAACAGAGGAGGAGTAGGATGAGGGTTCGGCTAAAGGCTATCAAAACTGGTCGCCTAGAGCGTTGGAGACAAAGAATAAAAGGAACAGATTTCTGGGCGTCACCGCATGTGTGGGAGGTGGGACAAAGGAGGTATCAGAGGTATAATGAGTGGAACTAGGGGCTCCATTGTAAACTAAAACAATGATAACTAACTTAAACAGTATACAAGACATATTGACATTTGAGAGAGACATACAGCGAGGCATAATGTAATCACAGGTGTTGATTTGGAGAGCTAGCTAAGACAACAATGGGTGAGACAACAACAGCTAATCAACTAAAACAACAACAGGTAAAATGGTGATGAATGGGCAGAGAGGGTCGGTTAACTACATACAGGGCCTGAGTTTGCGGCTGGGGCCGACAGATAAACAAAAAAAATAAACAGAATGGAGTACCGTGATTAATGGATAGCCCAGCAGGCATCAGCTATGTAGCCAAGTTATCATATGGTACAGGGGGCAGCAATAGATGGAACAGGGAAGCCACGGAGTAGTCGCTACTACGCTAGCACGCAGGCGACACAGCGTTTAAAGTTAGTAGCCCGGGGCTAGTAGAAGTGTCTGCTCCGACATCCGACGGAGGCCGATTGAAGGCACAGGGGATGGAGTATTCGTCGGCAGACCAGTCGTTGTGGTGCGGCGGGGCGCAGTGTCAACTAAGGATCCAAACCAGATGGCAAAAGAGGTATTGTAGTTGTAGTAATTTAGTTTTCTATCCTGGAGATGTGCCTGGCTCACGGCTAACTTGTGCTAGCTTCG
Organism: Oncorhynchus clarkii lewisi; assembly: GCF_045791955.1. NCBI lineage: Eukaryota > Metazoa > Chordata > Actinopteri > Salmoniformes > Salmonidae > Oncorhynchus > Oncorhynchus clarkii. Next base: position 39,899,883 of record NC_092173.1, on the reverse strand, counting down.
GGGCAGGGGTGTTAGTCACTGTAGCCACTCGGTAGCAGCGGTGATCCGGTGTCAAGGTCCAGAGCTTACGGCAAGGATCTGGTGGAGTAGTGTGTTCTAGCCGTGTTTCGGTGGAATCCGGGTGAACAATTGAGTAGGCCAGGACGTGGGACTCAGGGATAGCTTCAGTACTGGGTGACTCGGTGGGTGCTAGCTAGCTATGACGATCAGGAGTAATGGTCCAGGGATTACGTCAGGAATCCGGCGTTTTAGTGGAGAGACAGTCCGTTACTGGTAGGCTGGCGAGTATTATCCAGGCTAAAAAATATATATATATATATAAAATAAAAGGCTGGTACCTGTGCAGAAGGTAAAGGCCGCTAGAAGTGGCTAACAATGACTATATAGCTTGTAGCTAATTAGCTGGTTAGCATCTGATGGCTACGTGGTTCTTGCTATAAGGGATAAAAATAATAATAATAGCGGTTCCGTATCACATTGGGTGAGGCAGGTTACCGGAAGGTATAATTGAACTAAAATTGAGAAGAGATTGAAAATAAAACCAGTCTAAGTATAACCACATCATTGTCACAGTATGATTCCATCTCTCAATTCAAATCTAAGGTGCTATGTCTTACTGTCTCATAGCACGTCATGAATCTCTCTCACTCTTTGGGAGACATTTGATCACACCCGTACATTTCGGGGCTGGGATTAGATTCGATATAATGTTGATTCTCCTCAGTTGTGAAGAAGTGGGGGAACCAACCTTTCACAGAGTTTTCAAAACCCAAGACCTCTGGCAATTGAGCCAATCTCATGGCTAAGAAGCTTAAACTGTCAACGTATCTCTGGTTGAAGGCGGGGCCTACAAAACACAAGATTTTACTACCTTGAGCTATGACACTGGGTGCAAAAAAAAGATTTAGAATCAATCCATTTAAAGCTAAACACAGGCATGAAAAAGGTTACATCCTTGCAGGCTTTGGAACATACACATGAACAGACAGACTTCGTCGCTTTTGTACTATCAAATTGTTCACATGCTAAAATTGTGACTTCTGTGCTATATGCTATTGAATATATGCCATTGAAAAGATCCTTATGGCTTTCAAGTCACTGCGCCCGCCCTACAAAAGAATTGGAGGAATCAGGAAGGTTGGCCATTTCACATAATATCAAGTCATCTTCCTCTGAAATGTCATTTAAAACTGTAAAATCATCCGGTTTCAGTGTTTTATTGTGAATGTCCGGTGTGCCGAAATCCTCCACGTGCTCTCGGTGTGTATGGTCTTCTGTGTTGTTATACACCGAGGAGGAGTCTGAAAGACAATAATACATACAAAATAGGTTATTAACCATAAAATATATTAGATAAAAAATGTCTAATACATTTCAGGTGTAATAGTATATATTAACAATACATAATTAAATTACCTCAGCTTTTTTGAAGAGGGATGTTCTGACGAATCGTGGACACCGGGGGCTCTAGACTTTTTTCACCAAGCATTCCAGATTCTGCCGGGCATATCTCGTTGGAGTCTGAAAAAACATTAATTGTCATTTTTATTTAACATATTCAATCATAAAAATGTATAAATAATAATCAAATATATATAACTAATAATATATATATATATATATAATGTCTTCATACTGTGTCCATGTAGCGCCATTTCTTGAAGCAGTAAGTTTCTTGCCCACTCACACTTTTCGGGCTGGGGTGATTCTGCGCAATGCACTTGCGCATAAGTTGTGCGTTACTTGTTTGGGTCTGGAATATGGAGTGTGTGAGTGGAGGTTCCCGGGGGAGTTGATGTGACAGTTATAGCCTCGGTTCTCGGTTTGTCTGAAAAAACGTTCTCGGTTTGTCTGAAAAAACGTTCGTACAGAACGGGAGAATAGCATCTATGTCATCGTACCCGCCGTAGTCGTTCAGAGTCCATATTGCAGCCGGGATCCTTCTTTGTGGTCTGTCAGCTGTAAACACAAAAATAGCTTTTAATATAGGGTGCACACTTTTTGTTTGTAAGGTATACAGCGCCTTGCGAAAGTATTCGGCCCCCTTGAACTTTGCGACCTTTTGCCACATTTCAGGCCTCAAACATAAAGATATAAAACTGTATTTTTTTTGTGAAGAATCAACAACAAGTGGGACACAATCATGAAGTGGAACGACATTTATTGGATATTTCAAACTTTTTTAACAAATCAAAAACTGAAAAATTGGGCGTGCAAAATTCTTCAGCCCCCTTAGGTTAATACTTTGTAGCGCTACCTTTTGCTGCAATTACAGCTGTAAGTCGCTTGGGGTATGTCTCTATATGTTTTGCACATCGAGAGACTGACATTTTTTCCCATTCCTCCTTGCAAAACAACTCGAGCTCAGTGAGGTTGGATGGAGAGCATTTGTGAACAGCAGTTTTCAGTTCTTTCCACAGAATATCTAATATATTGTTTTCACTATCTCACCTTCAGAAAGCTCCATTAGGACGGATTCACAGATGATCTTTTAGAAGTTCCGGGCTGCTAACTCTTCGGAGCTGGTGGCCTTGTCTGGAGTTTCACTTTTGCCGTACGTACAGAATGGATAGTATCTGTTGTCACTAACCTTGCTCTGCGGTCGTGTCTCTAAGGAGAGATATTCTGTAATTAGTTTACAGAGCGGGGGTGATGTTTTTCGGGAGACATCCTGTATACAAAAATGGTCATATAATACCCCAGAATGTTTAGAGACCCAAAAACAACAGGTGGTTGTCTCGTCATATTCTGTCTGCCGGTATTTTGATTTCCTACAACCTCAGGGGTAGCAGCTTGGGTGGTGACGATGTAAATTTGGGCATGTACACGTCATCCGGACATAGGGTCATAAATCAGACGTTTGACGTGCGAAGTCTACTTTTTTCTCTCTCTCAGTCAGTGTGAATCAAACACGCAGGTCAACCCAGGAAGCATTCAGTGTGAAGGGTAAAAAACTGTTGAAAAACAGTTATTGCTTTTATGTATCTTTTTCACATATACAAACATTCATAATCACAGAGTAAGACTAATAATTTTGCCTGTGATTTCACTTCCTAAAACTGAAGTGACAGTACTAGATCTCCTCTTTGCAGGCTGGACCCAGGTGAGCTCCAGTGCAACCAGAACATGATCGTTGCCATAGTGGAGATCAATAACAGCTCTGAGCTGCTGCCAGGGCTGTCTCTGGGCTACAGGATCCTTTTAACTCGTGCCTCACCCTCTGTGCAGGTGTCCCTGGCTTTGATAAACGGATATGAGGAGGGGCCACAGAGCTGAACCGAGCCCGACCACTGTACACACTGCCATAGGGGAGACCACCACCTCCACTATAGGCATGGCACGCACCATGGACCCCTTCTACATACCTGAGATGAGTCAGGGAGTGTCTGGCATGGCACGTACCATGGACCCCTTCTACATACCTGTGGTGAGTCAGGGAGTGTCTGGCATGGCACGTACCATGGACCCCTTCTACATACCAGTGGTGAGTCAGGGAGTGTCTGGCATGGCACGCACCATGGACCCCTTCTACATACCTGTGATGAGTCAGGGAGTGTCTGGCATGGCACGTACCATGGACCTCTTCTACATACCTGTGGTGAGTCAGGGAGTGTCTGGGATGGCACGTACCATGGAGACCTTCCACATAGCATTGGCGGTGAGCTTTATATCTCTCCAGAACGTGTTTCCACTGCTCCAGTCGAATGGTGGTGAGCTTTAATTTGTGTGGCCTACCACATCTAGGAGCTGTTGTTGCTCCTAGATGTTTCCACTTCATAATAATAGCATTTACAGTTGACTGGGGCAGCTCTAGCAGGGCAGAAATTTGAAGAACTGACTTGTTGGAAAGGTGGTATCCTGTGACGGTGCCACGTTGAAAGTCACTGAGCTCTTCAGTAAGGCCATTCTACAGCCATTGTTTGTCTATGGAGATTGTATGTCTTTTATACACCTGTCAGCAACGGGTGTCGCTGAAATAGCAGAATCCAGTCATTTGAAGGGGTGTCCATATATATTTTTTAAATGTAGTGTACATGACAGAAGTATAACAAAACTGATTGATGTAGAAACAATGTTTTTTGTCCCCCCCAAAAACTAAGACAATATTAATTATGAAATTATGAAAAATATTTGTAACATTCCACCCATGCGGCCAAAGAGGGTGATTTGGCCATTGACTGCAGAAAAAGGCTACCCCTAATTTGCTCCATGGGCGCTGTACTACCATAGCTGGCCCTGTAAAACAACACATTTCACCACACCTATTTGGTGTATGTGACAATAAAACATCCTTTCCTTCCTTAATGTGTGGCTCAATATTGCAATTTAAAATATTTATGTAACAAACCCTGCTGAAGTAAAACATGTAACATTTAGAGTAAACCATGTCTACTGTCTGTCCCCTAAAGATAACTGTGTCAGTGTGCAGTGAGAGAGGCTGTACATAATGGAAAGCCTGAATGCTGTTATGACTGTGTCCCATGTGCAGAGGGAAAGATTAGCAACGCTACAGGTACCACAAGCCCAACAATCAAACTACACACAACTAAAATTACTCTCTGTGTGTCCTAATCCAGTTTTTTTCAGGATTCAATTCCTGATTAATGTAATGTCTAGATTATGACATCATGTCTTCTACTTCTACTACAAATCATAGTAATCATGATATCCGATTGATCTGACAGATAAAGTGTTTACCACGAATGCAGTCTCTGCGAACACAGCAATATTACCCTTAAATTTCAATTGCTTAACAATGAAGATCTTCCACGATACTTCTGCGATACAGATTGAATCCAGCCCTAAGAATTCTAGCTTTATTTGCCAAATAAAGTAACATGGTTGACCGTAACAGGAATGATGACTTCATGTTAAATCAGCCATGAGTCCCCTTCTGACAGGGGGAATGGAAGCTTATAGTGTACAACAGGGAGGGGGAACTGAATGCAAACTTCACAAAATAAATGCTGTTGTTCAAACATTTATAGCCTGTCTATCTATGGGTAATAGGGTCGATGTGTAATGATTGACCCACTCAGTTTCTCACCACAAAACACCAGAAAATGGCCAAAAAAACAATAGTTTCCCCATGTTAAAACGAGAGTCCAGTTCATGTAACAGTGTTGACCTTACAATGAGGAAGTTTCCTTTTTCCTTAAATAATAATTCACTATTCACATGAAATGAATAATAATTATCAACAAAATAACAGTGGCTTTTAAATTATGGTGAACACTTGGAGACATTTTGGGGTTAAGTTGGTTGAAATCTTCCGAGAAGACACAGTGTGCACAGAGGGACATTTGAAAATGCTGCATTTGTACGCTTCAACTAGTCTGACACATTAAAAAAATATCCAGAAAAAAACGTAATGTTAATTTAATACAACAGGTTTTGAAATGCAATATTTGGGCACAATTTCTACTTCAAATATTAAAGGGATGCAAATCGGACTCATGTCTTGGAACGACCCTACTGCTCATCAGAGACTCAACCTATACTAAACTAGTAAGTCAACATCAGACATATTTCAGTTTTAAGTTTGTTAGGAAGGCTCCCCCATATCCCATAAAAACTTGTGAGCAAGGTGTGTGAACATCTGTTTTCTAATAAGGTTTGGTGATTAGGGTGTACACTGAGAGATTACATCTGGAGGCTAAGGTTTAGGAAAACATGCAGGGTTGAGAGGGAAGCACAACTATACACACAAAGGACTTGAATATGACACCTTCATCCACCTGTATACTGTGTGCTGGCATTAGCAGTCCTAAAACACACACAATCTGTATTCGTTATCACTCACTAGGAAAATGTGTATACAACATTGGTCAAACCTAAATATGCAGGAGTTTGAATATATAATGTAGGGTATTTGTTATAAAACTGTGGTGTTGCGTATTTTGGCAGTAGCACAGCCAAAACACAGCCCTTATGACCTCATCCTTCTCTGATTTGCTTAGAAGAAAGCGTCACAGTCTCCAGCATGCATAAAACCCAGACATTTTAGGGGGTGGGGGTCAGGTCTTCCCTGATTCCTTTAGGAGGCCTCTTACAGAGTGTGTGTGAGAGAGTGTGATGCAGCTACTATGGGTGGTAGTGATGGGGGTGTTAAGAGCCTTTTGGGCAGAGGGAGAGGAGGCTCTCTGTCGGATACTGGGAAGACCAGAGTTCCCTATGCTGTCCAAGGAAGGAGACGTGACTATAGGAGGAGCCTTTACCATCCACACCGAAATCTCAGAGCCCCTGCTCTCCTTCACAGACACACCACCTCCTCTCATCTGCTCCAGGTAAGCTCTTTGACAGTCACCCAGTCTCTGTGATGGATTTATGTGTCATTGACTTGACCATTTTATTTTGACAAGTAGAACAGAAGATTGGAATCATAAGATTCAAAGAAGAACCAAACCTGACAATGAAATCGGACCATGGTCATTTCTGCAGTTTCACATCTTCTACCAGACGAACCTAATGCAATGCTTTTTGTTCCCCTTCTGTTTCCGCAGCATGAACCTCATAGATTTTCATTTAGCTCAGACCATGATCTTCGCCATCGAAGAGATCAATAACAGCAGTTCTTTGCTCCCCAACATCTCTATTGGCTACAGGATATATGATAGTTGTGGCTCGACTCTGTCCTCCATGCGTGCGGTTATGGCTCTGATGAACGGTCAGGAGAGGACGGTGGGAAAGACCTGCTCTGGCCAATCAGCAGTCCACGCCATCATCGGTGCCTCTGATTCTTCCTCCACTATTGTGATGTCACGATCCACAGGAGCTTTTCAAATACCAGTGGTAATGAAGTCACACATACAGTTGAAAAATTCTGGCTGATGAAAAATGATTACTTATTGTCTTATTCCTCCTGTTCTATCTAGATCAGCCACTTAGCCACCTGTGCATGTCTGAGTAACAGAAAGGAGTTCCCCTCCTTCTTCAGAACCATCCCCAGTGACTTCTACCAGAGTAGAGCCCTGGCCCAACTGGTCAAATACTTTGGCTGGACCTGGGTGGGGGCTGTTAGAAGTGACAACGCCTACGGCAACAACGGCATGGCGACCTTCATGGAGGCTGCTGGTCTGGAGGGTGTGTGTATAGAGTACTCTGAGGCTATCTTATGGAACAACCCCAGGGAGCAGATAGCCAGGGTGGTTGAGGTGATTAGCAGGGCCAGCTCCAAGGTTGTGGTGGCCTTTCTGTCCCAGTTGGAGATGGCTGTTCTGCTGGAGGAGGCACTGGCCCAGAACCTGACCGGGCTGCAGTGGGTGGGCAGTGAGTCCTGGACAGCTATTGATCGCCTGGCCACTAGGAGGAGCTCTGCTGTCCTCAGCGGTACTCTGGGATTCACCATCAGTAAGTCTAAGATCCCAGGCCTCAGAGAGTTCCTGCTCCGTGTCGGTCCAGCCCAGGATCCAAACAACACCCTGCTCAGAGAGTTCTGGGAGACCACGTTCAGCTGCAGGTTTTCCCCTCAGCAGGAGAAAGACAGTGGGCCTAGGCAGAGGCAGTGCTCTGGGTCTGAGAGACTAGAGGAAATCAGTAACCCCTTTACTGACACTTCCGAGCTGAGGTTCTCTAATAATGTGTATAAGGCAGTGTATGCTGTGGCCCACTCCATACATGACCTGCTGACCTGCAGGCACGGTGAAGGCCAAGGTGGGAATAGGAACTGTGCACACAGAGACAGCATCGAGCCAGGACAGGTGAGTGGCTACAACTATTGGCCACCGATAGTTTTTTGTGTTATACTGATTTAACATTCATTTTGTTAAACCGATTTGATTATTTACTGACAGGTTTTAGGAAATTGCTAAATATTTACAATCACACAATGTTATTTCTAAAGTACTTGAAATCTACAGTCTTAGAAAAAAGGTGCTATGTAGAACATAAAGGGTTCTTCAGCTGTCCCCATAGGAGAACACTTTAAGGAACCCTTTTTGGTTCCTAGTAGAACACTTTGGGTTCCAGGTAGAACCATTTTGGGTTCCATATAAAACCTTTTCCATAGAGGGTTCTACATGGAACCCTTTGGGTTCTACCTGGCACTAAAAATTATTCTACCTTTAACAAAAAAGCGTTCTCCAATGGGGACAGTGTTGTGTATGAATTTTACACTATAATCCATGTTGATTATTTTAACTCTTGCAGGTGTTGAGATACCTGCGAGACGTAAACTTCATCATGAAGTCTGGGGAGAGAATGTATTTTGATGAGAACGGAGACCCCACAGCCATATATGAGCTGGTGAACTGGCAGAGAGACCAGGCAGGAGAGACTGTGTTTGTCACTGTGGGGAATTACAATGCCTCTCTCCCTAAAGGAGACCAGTTTGCCATGAATGGGATACAGATTGTATGGGCTGGCAATCCCTTAAAGGTACACAGTTACACAGAAAACACATGGTAGCAGGTACAGGTACTTAAACAAAACAGATTATTACATTAAATATACTTTAATTGATGGTAGAAATCTGTTGACACATACTGTGAGAATGAATTGAGTGATTGTGTAACCAATGGGTTTAATAATGTGAGTGAAGGAGTAAAGAGAGAGAGAGACAGGAAGAGGGAGTGAGCAGGTGTTGTGTTGTGTTTCAGAGGCCTCGGTCTGTGTGTAGTGACAGCTGCCTCCCAGGGTACCGCCAAGCAGAGATCAAAGGAATGCCAGTCTGCTGTTTTTCCTGTATCCCCTGTGCTGCTGGAGAGATCAGCAACCTAACAGGTGAGACACCTGATACCACCGCCGGCCCCATACTCTTAGAAAAAAGGGTTCCAAAAGGGTTATTTGGGTGTCCCCATAGGATGAATCTTTTTGGTTCCAGGTAGAACTTTTTTGTGTTCCATGTAGAACCCTCTGTGGAAAAGGTTTAATATGGAACCCAAAATGGTTCTACCTGGAACCAAAAACGGTTCTTGAAAGGGTTCCCCTATGGGGACCGCCGAAAGAATCCCTTTAGGTTCTAGATAGCATGTTTTTTCTAAGAGTTGAGCCTTCTGGGAACCCTAAGCAACATTTATTTTTGCTCTGGGGGCCACTAGCGGCCTCTGATGTCGCTCTGACCGATACTAACCAAATCCACTTACCAAAAAGATACATAAAATGTTAAATGTGTTATCTTCTAGAATATAACACACAACTTGACTATTGATCAGATTGACTATAGCATTTTCTTTGTAGATTCAGCTAAATGCACACAGTGTTCCCTGGAATACTGGTCCAATGGAGACAAGAGTCGCTGTGTCCCAAAGGTGGTGGAATTTCTCTCATTTGACGAAACCATGGGAATCCTCCTGGCTGCAATCTCATTGGTTGGAGCATGTTTAACCATACTGGTGTCATTGATCTTCTTTTGCTTTCGAGAGACTCCGGTCGTCAAGGCCAGCAACTCTGAGCTGAGCTTCCTGCTGCTGTTCTCCTTGACTCTGTGTTTTCTGTGTTCTCTTACTTTCATTGGCCGGCCCTCTGAGTGGTCCTGTATGCTGCGCCACACAGCGTTTGGGATCACCTTTGCTCTGTGTATGTCCTGCGTCCTGGCAAAGACCATAGCGGTGGTGATAGCTTTCCAGGCCACAATGCCAGGCAATACAGTTCCCCAGTGCTCTATTCCTCTCCAGAGAATCAGTGTGTTCAGCTGTACCCTCCTACAGGTGGTTATATGTGTTCTCTGGTTAGCTCTCGCTCCTTCAGTCCCAGTCAAAAACACAGCCCACGCCACTGAAAAGGTCATTCTAGAGTGTGATGTGGGTTCAGCTATTGGTTTCTGGGCTGTGTTGGGGTATATAGGACTCCTGGCTCTCTTGTGCTTTGTGCTGGCTTTTCTGGCTCGAAAGCTGCCTGATAACTTCAGTGAGGCCAAATTCATCACCTTCAGCATGCTCATATTCTGTGCAGTCTGGATCACCTTTATCCCAGCTTATGTCAGCTCTCCTGGGAAGTTCACAGTAGCTGTGGAGATATTTGCCATTTTGGCCTCCAGTTTTGGGCTGCTTTTCTGTATATTTGGTCCAAAGTGTTATATCATATTACTTAAACCAGAGAAAAATACAAAAAAACACATCATGGGGAAAAGTCATGTAAAATCACAATAATGTAGTTTACAGAACAGGGACCTGGAGGAAAAAGGTTTCAATTTAATTCAGGGGGATGTTTTAGTACTTTTTTTTAATCTAGTCCAGATGAGGGTCATGTAATTTTTCATTGTTGACATTTCAATATTTGTAATTGTTTTAGAATGAGTTGCTTATTAGGCTACATCTCCATGTGTACCCGATGCCGCCCTTCATCTCTGATTCTCCACACTGAGTGCAACAGCAAGTGTGTCTATATGCTGTTTAGTATGGTCTCAATCAAATTATCCATACCGTAGGCTTTAGTCCTAGGCTACAAGTGCATGCTTGGAGAAGCACAGTTATTTATTTTTATATAGAAGCACCGTGGCTAAGAAAAACTCCCTTGCAAGGCAGGAACCTAGTAAAGCTAGAGAGGAACCGGGCTCTGAGGGGTGGCCAGTCCTCTTCTGGCTGTGCCAGATTGAGATTATAAGAGTACATGGCCATTAAGGCCAGATGGTTCTTCACGATGTTCAAATGTTCATAGATGAACAGCAGCGTCAAATAATAATCCATGGTTGAAGAGGGTGTAACAGGTCAGCACCTCAGGAGTAAATGTCAATTTGCTTTTCATAGCCGAGCTTTCAGAGGTTGAGACAGCAGGTGCATTAGAGAAGGAGAGAGAGTGTCCATAACAGCAGGTTCCGGGACAAGGTGGAACATCCGGTGAACAGGTCTGGGTTCCATAGCCGCAGGCAGAAAAGTTGAAACTGGAGCAGCAGCACGACCAGGTGGACTCGGGACAGCCAGGAGTCATCAGGCCAGGTAGTCCTGAGGCATGGTCCAAGGTCTCAGGTCTTCCGGGGGTGGAGGGGAGAGAGAGAGAGAGATGGGAGAATTAGACCCCAGCACATAGACTATTGCAGCATAGATACTGGAGGCTGAGACAGGCCGGGTGAGGGGAACACTGTGGCCCTGTCCAACGATACCCCCGGACAGGCCAACCAGAAAGGATTTAACCCCACCCGCTTTGCCAAAGCACAACCGCCACACCACGAGAGGGATAATCTCCTATAGCATAACATCCATCATTAGCGGTAACATATCAAGGATAACAGATGGAGTGCTGTCAGGACCCTGACGTGTGAGACACCGCAGCTGGAAGACCTCCTGGTGATCAATCCGCTAACAGTCATAGCTAAGGCTGGGGAGCCTGTGTGCAGACGTGATGGAACATAATAACTGTCACAGTTCTCAAACGAGGGACACATCAATATAGGAGAAGTTTTCTCCTTTCACCAAAACCCAGTCAGTGTGAACCCAACTTTGCAGGTCAACCCAGGAAGGATCCAGTGTGAAGGGTAAGAAAGTGTTGAAAAACAGTTATTGCTTTTATGTCTCTTTTTCACATACACAAACATGTATAATCACAGAGTAAGACTAATAATATTTAAAAGAAAGTGTTGAAAACCATCTGCCTGTGATTTCACTTCCTAAAACTGAAGTGACAGTACTAGATCTCCTCTTTGCAGGTTGGACCCAGGTGAGCTCCAGTACAACCAGAACATGATCTTTGCCATAGTGGAGATCAATAACAGCTCTGAGCTGCTGCCAGGGCTGTCTCTGGGCTACAGGATCCTTTTAACTCGTGCCTCACCCTCTGTGCGGGTGTCCCTGGCTTTGATAAACGGATATGAGGAGGGGCCACAGAGCTGAACCGAGCCCACTGTACACGCTGTCATAGGGGAGACCACCACCTCCACTATAGGCCTGGCACGTACCATGGACCCCTTCTACATACCAGTGGTGAGTCAGGGAGTGTCTGACATGGCACGTACCATGGACCCCTTCTACATACCAGTGGTGAGTCAGGGAGTGTCTGGCATGGCACGTACCATGGACCCCTTCTACATACCTGTGGTGAGTCAGGGAGTGTCTGGCATGGCACGTACCATGGACCCCTTCTACATACCAGTGGTGAGTCAGGGAGTGTCTGACATGGCACGTACCATGGACCCCTTCTACATACCAGTGGTGAGTCAGGGAGTGTCTGGCATGGCACGTACCATGGACCCCTTCTACATACCTGTGGTGAGTCAGGGAGTGTCTGGCATGGCACGTACCATGGACCCCTTCTACATACCTGTGGTGAGTCAGGGAGTATCTGACATGCCACGCACCATGGACCCCTTCTACATACCAGTGATGAGTCAGGGAGTGTCTGGCATGGCACGTACCATGGACCCCTTCTACATACCAGTGGTGAGTCAGGGAGTATCTGACATGCCACGCACCATGGACCCCTTCTACATACCAGTGGTGAGTCAGGGAGTGTCTGGCATGGCACGTACCATGGACCCCTTCTACATACCAGTGGTGAGTCAGGGAGTATCTGACATGCCACGCACCATGGACCCCTTCTACATACCTGTGGTGAGTCAGGGAGTGTCTGTCTGTATGTATTAATACAAAAGAAAGGCAGAGATGATACTAGGTGAAAATACTGTCTTGCCTATGTGCTACTTTTAACGGAATGGCAACATAAAGTGTTAAAATGAACTGTTTTGTGTTTTTTTTTGTCTTTCAGCCCAGTCATTCAGCCAGCTGTGCTTGTCTGAGTAACAGAAGGCAATACCCTTCATACTTCAGAACTGTTTCTAGTGACCTCTACATGAGCAGAGCCATGGCCCAGCTGGTCAAACACTTTGGCTGGACTTGGGTGGGGTCCATCAGAACCAACAGTGACTATGGTAACAAGGCCAAAAAATAACACCTTTAGCCTGAAACTCTGAAGCTGTCACACCCTGATCTGTTTCACCTGTCTTTGTGATTGTCTCCACCCCTCTCCAGGTGTCGTCCATCTTTCCTATTATCCCCTGAGTATTTATACCTGTGTTCTCTGTCTGTCTTTTGCCAGTTCGTCTTGTTTGTCAAGTCAACCAGTGTTTTTGTTATTAACTCCTGCTTTTCTCAGTCTCTCTTTTTCTCGCCCTCCTGGTTTTGACCATTTCCTGTCCTGACTCTGATCCCGCCTGCCTGACCTCTCTGCCTACCCTGACCTCTGCCTGCCTGCCGTCCAGTACCGATGTCCCACCTCTGGTTTACTGACCCCTGCCTGCCGACCTGTACCGATGTCCCACCTCTGGTTTACTGACCCCTGCCTGCCATTCAGTACCGATGTCCCACCTCTGGTTTACTGACCCCTGCCTGCCATTCAGTACCGATGTCCCACCTCTGGTTTACTGACCCCTGCCTGCCATCCAGTACCAATGTCCCACCTCTGGTTTACTGACCCCTGCCTGCCATTCAGCACCAATGTCCCACCTCTGGTTTACTGACCCCTGCCTGCCATCCAGTACCAATGTCCCACCTCTGGTTTACTGACCCCTGCCTGCCATCCAGTACCGATGTCCCACCTCTGGTTTACTGACCCCTGCCTGCCATCCAGTACCGATGTCCCACCTCTGGTTTACTGACCCCTGCCTGCCATCCAGTACCGATGTCCCACCTCTGGTTTACTGACCCCTGCCTGCCATTCAGTACCGATGTCCCACCTCTGGTTTACTGACCCCTGCCTGCCATTCAGTACCAATGTCCCACCTCTGGTTTACTGACCCCTGCATGCCATCCTGTCTATTGCCTGCCCCTGTTGGGTTATTAAACGGTTGTTAATTCAGCGTGTCTGCATCTGAGAGTGGATTTACTAAACCAACAAATAACACCTGTAGCCTGTAACTCTGTGGATTTACTAAACCAACAAATAACACCTGTAGCCTGTAACTCTGTGGATTTACTAAGCCAATAAATAACACCTGTAGCCTGTAAATCTGTGGCTTTACTAAGCCAACAAATAATGTGTGTAGCCTGTGACACTGTGGCTTTACTAAACCAACAAATAATATATTTAGCCTGTGACACTGTGGCTTTACTAAGCCAATAAATAACACCTGTAGCCTGTAACTCTGTGGCTTTACTAAGCCAACAAATAACACCTGTAGCCTGTAACTCTGTGGCTTTACTAAACCAACAAATAACACCTGTAGCCTGTAACTCTGTGGCTTTACTAAGCCAATAAATAACACCTGTAGCCTGTAAATCTGTGGCTTTACTAAGCCAACAAATAATGTGTGTAGCCTGTGACACTGTGGCTTTACTAAACCAACAAATAATATATTTAGCCTGTGACACTGTGGCTTTACTAAGCCAACAAATAACACCTGTAGCCTGTAACTCTGTGGCTTTACTAAGCCAATAAATAACACCTGTAGCCTGTAACTCTGTGGCTTTACTAAGCCAATAAATAACACCTGTAGCCTGTGATGCAAGGAAGGTGGAGAAAGCAAGATTGTGTGAATTTCACCACTAAGCACGGTGAGAGGGTGTTATTGATGGCTATACCCTGGTCAACATGGTGAGAGGGTGTTATTGATGGCTATATCCTGGTCAACATGGTGAGAGGGTGTTATTGATGGCTATACCCTGGTTGGTATGCTGAGAGGGTGTTATTGATGTCTATGCCCTGGTCAGCATGGTGAGAGGGTGTTATTGATGGCTATGCCCTGGTCAGCATGGTGTGAGGGTGTTATTGATGGCTAAGGCCTGGTCAGCATGCTGAGAGGGTGTTATTGATGGCTAAGCCCTGGTCAGCATGCTGAGAGGGTGTTATTGATGGCTATGCCCTGGTCAGCATGGTGAGAGGGGGTTATTGATGGCTAAGGCCTGGTCAGCATGCTGAGAGGGTGTTATTTGATGGCTAAGCCCTGGTCAGCATGCTGAGAGGGTGTTATTGATGGCTATGCCCTGGTCAGCATGCTGAGAGGGTGTTATTGATGGCTAAGGCCTGGTCAGCATGGTGAAAGGGTGTTATTTGATGGCTATACCCTGGTCAGCATGCTGAGAGGGTGTTATTGATGGCTAAGGCCTGGTCAGCATGGTGAAAGGGTGTTATTGATGGCTAAGGCCTGGTCAGCATGCTGAGAGGGTGTTATTGATGGCTAAGGCCTGGTCAGCATGGTGAAAGGTTGTTATTTGATGGCTATACCCTGGTCAGCGTGGTGAGAGGGTGTTATTGATGGCTAAGGCCTGGTCAGCATGCTGAGAGGGTGTTATTGATGGCTATACCCTGGTCAGCGTGGTGAGAGGGGGTTATTTGATGGCTAAGGCCTGGTCAGCATGCTGAAAGGGTGTTATTGATGGCTAAGCCCTGGTCAGCATGCTGAAAGGGTGTTATTGATGGCTATGCCCTGGTCAGCATGCTGAGAGGGTGTTATTTGATGGCTAAGGCCTGGTCAGCATGGTGAAAGGGTGTTATTGATGGCTATGCCCTGGTCAGCATGCTGAGAGGGTGTTATTTGATGGCTATACCCTGGTCAGCATGCTGAAAGGGTGTTATTGATGGCTATACCCTGGTCAGCATGCTGAAAGGGTGTTATTGATGGCTATACCCTGGTCAGCGTGGTGAGAGGGTGTTATTTGATGGCTAAGGCCTGGTCAGCATGCTGAGAGGGTGTTATTTGATGGCTATACCCTGGTCAGCGTGGTGAGAGGGTGTTATTTGATGGCTATACCCTGGTCAGCGTGGTGAGAGGGTGTTATTTGATGGCTATGCCCTGGTCAGCATGCTGAGAGGGTGTTATTGATGGCTATACCCTGGTCAGCATGCTGAGAGGGTGTTATTGATGGCTAAGGCCTGGTCAGCATGGTGAAAGGGTGTTATTTGATGGCTATACCCTGGTCAGCGTGGTGAGAGGGGGTTATTTGATGGCTATACCCTGGTCAGCATGCTGAGAGGGTGTTATTGATGGCTATACCCTGGTCAGCATGCTGAGAGGGTGTTATTGATGGGCAGGGAGACGCATCGGAGGTCTACGGCCTGGTCAACTGGCTGATGGATAACATAGGGTACTTCTTGATTGAGACCATTGGCTACTATGATGCCTCACAGCCAGAGAGCCAGCAGTTTGAGTGCTGTCTGGGCAGGCCATTGGCCTGAGGTAAGGACCTGTTAGGGAGATGGTCTGTGTAACTGTTCTGAATGGCTTTGTGTGTGACTGTGCTCCTTTAGGCCAAGTCTATTTACAGTGAACATTTTGTATTAAAGAATAATTATATAATAACATGAGGGATCCCTTGGTTTAAAGTGCGTCTGTGTGTTCCATTTACCCAGGTCTATCTGCAGTGAGAGCTGTCTGCCAGGGACCAGCCGGGCCTTCGTTAAGAAGAAACCCATCTGCTGCTTCAACAGCATCTCCTGTGCAAACGGGTCAGCAACACCACAAGTGAGACCTCAGGGCTCATAGCTTTTACGCTAGCCTTCATCATGTTCATGTGGGGAAGAATCTCAGCCAGCACTTTACTGGTCTATGTAAACATGTACTCGCTGTACATAATCAAACTGTTTATGCTTTCAGATGCAGCGAGATGTGCAACAAGTCAAACGAAGAGGGAGATAACTCCAATTTGAAAGGGATGGAGTACATAACCATCGGGGAACTCAAGGTTATACTTGGTAACCTTCTCTGTGTTTGGTGGGTGTCTGACAATGACAATAGCACCGATATTCTTCCACTACAGACAGATTCACCTCGTCAGAGCCAAATACCTCTGAGCTGAGCTTCCTGCTGCTCTTCTCCTTGACTCTGTGTTTTCTGTGTTCTCTTACTTTCATTGGCCGGCCCTCTGAGTGGTCCTGTATGCTGCGCCACACAGCGTTTGGGATCACCTTCGTCCTCTGCATCTCTTGTGTTCTGGGGAAAACAATCGTGGTGTTGATGGCCTTCAGGGCTACAATTCCAGCCAGTAATGTCATGAAATGGTTTGGTCCTACACAGCAGAGACTCAGTGTTATGGCTTTCACTCTCATACAGGTTCTGATCTGTGTACTTTGGTTAACAGTCTCCACCTCCTTTCCTCTACAAGAACATGAAGACCTACAAGGAAAAGATCATTCTAGAGTGTGATGTGGGTTCAGCTATTGGTTTCTGTGCTGTTCTTGGGGTATATAGGACTCCTGGCTCTCTTGTGCTTTGTGCTGGCTTTTCTGGCTAGAATGCTGCCTGACAACTTCAATGAGGCCATATTCATCACCTTCAGCATGCTCATATTCTGTGCAGTCTGGATCACCTTTATCCCAGCTTATGTCAGCTCTCCTGGGAAGTTCACTGTAGCTGTGGAGATCTTTGCTATTCTGGCCTCCAGTTTTGGATTACTTTTCTGCATATCTCTCCTAAATGTTTCATTATATTGCTGAGGCCAGAGCAAAACACCAAGAAACATGTGATGGGGAAGACATCCAATGACATACGATATTATTTTGGGAAAGGCATCAACCAAAGCCCTTTAGGATGAATACTGACCATTGGCCTATTCAAAGTCTTTCTATAATAAACACAGACACATCATATCTAAGTCAGTCATGGCTTAACCTCATCCCCAGGCTCAATTGATACCAAAAAATAGAGCCGGGAAACACTGTGCAATGAAGTGTTACTTGAAAGGGGAAGGGTTCAAATCAAGGGAGGAGAGAGACAGCCTGCTACAGTTTGACATTGAAAACTGGAGAAAATCTTGGGCATATAACGTTTACCTGTGAGAACTAGGTGCATGCTTTCTAATTTCCCCATCTCACTTCCTTGTTTAGCCTAATTTGTTTGTAGAGGGAAGGTTCTAAGGGTTATGTTGGATGGTGATGGACTGAGATATCAGCCAATGTAAATCCGCTCCTGCCATGGGCTCCATTTCCTGTCTCTTCATGACCATTGTTGAAATACGGTTTGAAAGAGAAAGAGCCGGCTGGTAAACAAGATCTGTCACAGGTACATGGATGTTCAATAAGTCCTGAACACACATCCAACAGCACATTTTGCCAAGCAGCCATATCTACATGGGTGTGGTCGCACATTATGAAAGTCAAGACAATAATGAAGCAGAAAGAAACTGTATTATTTTGACTATGTTTCTCACTGCTCTACCCCAGCGGCCACTGACAGCCTGCTGTGCTTCCACAGGCCCCCTCAGTGACCCCTCAGTGACCCCCTCAGTGACCCCCTCAGTGACTGCTGCTGTCCAGTCCAGGTCCAGATCAGGAGCCCACACACAAGCCCCTTACTGAGCCTATGTCTCAAAGGCCTGCTCTGGACAAGCATGGTCTACTATCTCATCAAAAACAAGATTGACATCTTAAACCTCTCCTCATAGTCCTGTGGGCCACAACCCAATGTGTGTCAATATACACCAATGGGCATTTGGCATTCATACCACCATCAATATAAAGCAAGGTCTCAATGTGTTATAATGAATATATGTCTGTACTGCATGTATGGTGTAATATATTGGCTACCCTTCATGTAATATTACAGTGGTTGTCATAAACAATTCATATATCTCTGGATCTCCAGTCTTACTTGAATTATCACAATGCTAGAGGAATACACAAATAAAAAAAATAAAAAACTAGAATGGTCATTTTCTATGAATTGTGTGACTTGCTTCAGCTGGCCAAATGTATGTAGTAGTAGTAGTAGTAGTAGAAGCAATAGTAATAGTAAATCAAATCAAATCTAATTTTATTAGTCACATGCGCTGAATTCAACTGGTCTGGACCTTACAGTGAAATGCTTACTTACGAGTCCCTAACCAACAATGCAGTTTAAAGAATTGCAGATAAGAATAAGAAAAATAAGTAACAAGTAATAGTGGTAGTAGTAGTAGTAGTAGTAGTAATGGTAGTAGTGGAAGTACTACTAGTAGTAGTAGTTGTAGTAGTAGTACTAGTGATAGTAGTACGGGTATTAGTATTCGTAGTAGTGGTAGTAATGGCAGTAGTGGTAGTAGTACTAGTGGTAGTAGTACGGGTATTAGTATTCGTAGTAGTGGTAGTATTGGCAGTAGTGGTAGTAGTACTAGTGGTAGTAGTACGGGTATTAGTATTCGTAGTAGTGGTAGTAATGGCAGTAGTGGTAGTAGTACTAGTCATAGTAGTGCAGGTATTATTATTCGTAGTAGTGGTAGTAGTGGCAGTAGTGGTAGTAGTACTAGTGGTAGTAGTAATAGTAGTAGCAGTAGTAGTGGTAGTATGTGTAGGCCTAGTGGTATAATAGTAGTGGTAGTAGTAGTAGGCCTAGTGGTAGTAGTAGTAGTAGTGGTTGTAGTGGTAGTATTCCTAGTGGTAGTAGTAGTAGTGGAAGTAGAACTAGTGGTAGATGTGGTAGCAGAAATGGTGGTGGTAGTAGTGGTAGTAGTAGGAGTGGTAGTAGTGGTAGTAGTAGTAGTAGAAGTAGAATAAGTAGTAGTGGTAGTAGAACTAGTGGTAGTAGTGGTAGTAGTAGTGGTGGTAGTAGTAGTAGTACTACTGGTAGAAGTAGTAGTAGTGGTAGTAGTACTAGTGGTAGTAGTAATGGTAGTAGTTCTAGTATTAGTGGTAGTAGTGGTAGTAGTAGAAGTGGTAGTAGTGGTAGTAGTACTAGTGTTAATAGTGGTAGTAGTACTAGTGGTAGTAGTATTGGTAGTAGTACTAGTAGTAGTGGTAGTAGTAGTGGTAGTAGTAGTAGTAGTAGTGGTAGTAGTGGTAGTAGTACTAGTGGTAGTAGTGGTAGTATTACTAGTGGTAGTAGTAAAGGTAGTAGTACTAGTAGTAGTGGTAGTAGTGGCAGTAGTAGTGGTAGTAGTGGTAGTAGTACTAGTGTTAATAGTGGTAGTTGTGGTAGTAGTAGTAGTAGTAGTAGTGGTGGGAGTGGAAGTAGTAGTAGTAGTAGTAGTAGTAGTAGTAGTGGTAGTAGTTCAAATAAAATAAAATACAATTTATTTATATAGCCCTTCGTACATCAGCTGATATCTCAAAGTGCTGTACAGAAACCCAGCCTAAAACCCCAAACAGCAAGCAATGCAGGTGTAGAAGCACGTTGGCTAGGAAAAACTCCCTAGAAAGGCCAACACCTAGGAAGAAACCTAGAGAGGAGCCAGGCTATGTGGGGTGGCCAGTCCTCTTCTGGCTGTGCCAGAGGGAGATTATAACAGAACTTGGCCAAGATGTTCAAATGTTCATAAATTACCAGCATTGTCCAATAATAATACGGCAGAACAGTTAAAACTGGAGCAGCAGCACGGCCAGGTGGACTGGGGACAGCAAGGAGTCATCATGTCAGGTAGTCCTGAGGCATGGTCCTAGGTCTTAGGTCCTCCGAGAGAGAGAAATAAAGAGAGAAAGAGAGAATTAGAGAAAGCACACTTAAATTCACACAGGACACCGAAGTACTCCAGATATAACAAACTGACCCTAGCCCCCCGACACTTAAACTACTGCAGCATAAATACTGGAGGCTGAGACAGGAGGGGTCAGGAGACACTGTGGCCCCATCCGAGGACACCCCCGGACAGGGCCAAACAGGAAGGATATAACCCAACTCACTTTGCCAAAGCACAGACCCCACACCACTAGAGGGATATCTTCAACCACCAACTTGCCATCCTGAGACAAGGCCGAGTATAGCCCACAAAGATCTCCGCCATGGCACAACCCAAGGGGGGCAACCCAGACAGGAAGATCACATCAGTGACTCAACCCACTCAAGTGACGCACCCCTCCCAGGGACGGTATGAAAGAGCCCTCAGTAAGCCAGTGACTTAGCCCCTGTAATAGGGTTAGAGGCAGAGAATCCCCGTGGAAAGAGGGGAACCGGCCAGGCAGAGACAGCAAGGGCGGTTCGTTGCTCCAGAGCCTTTCCGTTCACCTTCCCACTCCTGGGCCAGACTACACTCAATCATATGACCCACTGAAGAGATGAGTCTTCAGTAAAGACTTAAAGGTTGAGACCGAGTTTGCGTCTCTTACATGGGTAGGCAGACCATTCAATAAAAATGGAGCTCTATAGGAGAAAGCCCTGCCTCCAGCTGTTTGCTTAGAAATTCTAGGGACAATTAGGAGGCCTGCGTCGTATGACCGTAGCGTACGTGTAGGTATGTACGGCAGTACCAAATCAGAGAGATAGGTAGGAGCAAGCCCATGTAATGCTTTGTAGGTTAGCAGTAAAACCTTGAAATCAGCCCTTGCCTTGACAGGAAGCCAGTTTAGGGAGGCTAGCACTGGAGTAATATGATCAATTTTCTTGGTTCTAGTCAGGATTCTAACAGCCGTATTTAGCACTAACTGAAGTTTTTTTAGTGCTTTAGCCGGGTAGCCGGAAAGTAGAGCATTGCAGTAGTCTAACATAGAAGTGACAAAAGCATGGATTAATTTTTCTGCATCATTTTTGGACAGAAAGTTTCAGATTTTTGCAATGTTACGTAGATGGAAAAGAGCTGTCCTTGAAATGGTCTTGATATGTTCTTCAAAAGAGAGATCAGGGTCCAGAGTAACGCCGAGGTCCTTCACAGTTTTATTTGAGACGACTGTACAACCATCAAGATTAATTGTCAGATTCAACAGAAGATCTCTTTGTTTCTTGGGAACTAGAACAAGAATCTCTGTTTTGTCCGAGTTTAAAAGTAGAAAGTTTGCAGCCATCCACTTCCTTATGTCTGAAACACATGCTTCTAGCGAGGGCAATTTTGGGGCTTCACCATGTTTCATTGAAATGTACAGCTGTGTGTCATCCGCATAGCAGTGAAAGTTAACATTATGTTTTCGAATGACATCCCCAAGAGGTAAAATATATAGTGAAAACAATAGTGGTCCTAAAACGGAACCTTGAGGAACAAGGTTGATTTGTCAGAGGACAAACCATTCACAGAGACAAACTGATATTTTTCCGACAGATAAGATCTAAACCAGGTCAGAACTTGTCCGTGTAGACCAATTTGGGTTTCCAATCTCTCCAAAAGAATGTGGTGATCGATGGTATCAAAAGCAGCACTAAGGTCTAGGAGCACGAGGACAGATGCAGAGCCTCGGTCTGATGCCATTAAAAGGTAATTTACCACCTTCACAAGTGCAGTCTCGGCGCTATGATGGGGTCTAAAACCAGACTGAAGCATTTCGTATACATTGTTTGTCTTCAGAAAGGCAGTGAGTTGCTGTATAACAGCCTTTTCTAAAAATTTTGAGAGGAATGGAAGATTCGATATAGGCCGATAGTTTTTTATATTTTCTGGGTCAAGGTTTGGCTTTTTCAAGAGAGGCTTTATTACTGGCACTTTTAGTGAGTTTGGTACACATCCGGTGGATAGAGAGCCGTTTATTATGTTCAACATAGGAGGGCCAAGCACAGGAAGCAGCTCTTTCAGTAGTTTAGTTGGAATAGGGTCCAGTATGCAGCTTGAAGGTTTAGAGGCCATGATTATTTTCATCATTGTGTCAAGAGATATAGTACTAACACACTTTCGCGTCTCTCTTGATCCTAGGTCCTTGCAGAGTTGTGCAGACTCAGGACAAATGAGCTTTAAAGGAATACGCAGATTTAAAGAGGAGTCCATAATTTGCTTTCTAATAATCATGATCTTTTCCTCAAAGAAGTTCATGAATTTATCACTGCTGAAGTGAAAGCCATCCTCTCTTGGGGAATGCTGCTTTTTAGATAGCTTTGCGACAGTATCAAAAAGGAATTTCGGATTGTTCTTATTTTCCTCAATTAAGTTAGAAAAATAGGATGATCGAGCAGCAGTAAGGGCTCTTCGGTACTGCATGGTACAGTCTTGTACTACTAGTTGTAGTAGTAATGGTAGTAGTGGTAGTAGTAGTGGTGGTAGTACTAGTAGTAGTATTAGTGGTAGAAGTAGTAGTAGTAGTGGTAGTAGTACTAGTGGGAGTAGTGGTAGTAGTATTAGTGGTAGTAGTAATGGCAGTAGTACTAGTATTACTAGTAGTAGTGGTAGTAGAAGTAGTAGTGGTAGTAGTGTTAGTAGTACTAGTGTTAATAGTGGTAGTAGTACTAGTGGTAGTAGTAATGGTAGTAGTACTAGTGGTAGTGGTAGTAGTGGTAGTAGTAGTGGTAGTAGCAGTAGTAGTACTAGTGGTAGTAGTGGTAGTATTACTCATGGTAGTAGTAGTAGTAGTAGTAGTAGTAGTAGTAGTAGTAGTAGTAGTAGTAGTAGTAGTAGTAGTAGTAGTAGAAGTAGTAGTTGTAGTATGTGTAGTAGTTGTAGTAGTAATGGTAGTAGTGGTAGTACTACTAGTATTAGTAGTAGTAGTAGTAGTACAAGTGATAGTAGTACGGGTAGTAGTATTCATAGTAGTGGTAGTAGTGGTAGTAGTACTAGTGGTAGTAGTGGTGGTAGTAGTAGTAGTGGTAGTAGTACTAGTTTTAGTAGTGGTAGTAGTGGTAGTAGTAGTGGTAGTAGTGGTAGTAGTAGTAGAAGTAGTGGTGGTAGTAGTACTAGTGGTAGTAGTAGTAGTGGTGGTAGTAGTACTAGTGGTAGTAGTAGTAGTAGTGGTAGTAGTACTAGTTTTAGTAGTGGTAGTAGTGGTAGTAGTGGTAGTAGTAGTAGTTGTGGTAGTAGTACTCGTGGTAGTAGTTGTAGTAGTAGTGGTAGTAGTGGTAGTTGTCCTCGTGGTAGTAGTAGTAGTGGTAGTAGTAGTAGTAGTATTGGTAGTAGAACTAATTCTAGTAGTGGTAGTAGTATTAGTAGTAGTGGTAGTAGTAGTATTAGTAGTAGTAGTGGTAGTAGTAGTAGTAGTAGTAGTAGTAGTAGTGGTACTAGTATTAGTAGTGGTAGTAGTAGTAGTAGTAGTAGTAATGGTAGTAGTGGTAGTTGT